>NC_092759.1:4069136-4101439 GCF_047496795.1 Chiloscyllium punctatum
AAGGACGGGGCTGCTTTAAAAACCCAAAACCAAGAAGAAACCCGACCCCGCGGCACAGACTAACCTTGGTTGTTTGTCTCCAGCACGTGGGACATGCAGAGAAACCTCTCCAGATCCAGCTCCTGGTGGTGGAAGTACCAATCCTCTACGACCTCCTCGTACTGCTCAAGCATCTTCTCACACTGAGAGAAGGAACACCCACAGATGTTGGGCGGGCTTGGGTAGAATTGGGCTGGACAGTGTTCCATTATAAATGCAATGCTCAACCTTTTTTATTCCGAGCTTGAAACCTCTGCCGTCGTTTCCCTGCCCCCACCCCTTCTCAATGGCTCTCGCTTCGCTTTCTTCTCTCGATATTCCCCACCACCCCCACCCGACCTTTCTGGTTTCATGACCCAATCGATCCCACCATCTGCACCTCCTCTGGGTTCGCCTTGTGCTTCATGACCTGCTTCACTCCATCAACTTTTGAGTCACTAACTCTCTCCAGCCTCTCCACCTGATCGCACATGTTTCCCTTGGGCAACCCCCCCCCACCCCCACCCCAATCCCTCCACCATCCACCCCCCCCTCCACCACCCCCTCCACCATCCACCCCCCCTCCACCCCCCCACCATCCACCCCCCCCACCCCCACCCCCCACCATCCACCCCCTCCACCCCTCACCACCATCCACCCCCCCTCCACCATCCACCCCCCCCCTCCACCCCCCCCACCCCCTCCCCACCATCCACCCCCCCCCACCACCATCCACCCCCCCCCCCACCCCCCCCCTCCACCATCCACCCCCCCCCACCCCCCCCCTCCACCATCCACCCCCCCTCCACCCCCCCCACCCTCCCCCCTCACCCCCTCCACCCCCCACCCCCCCACCATCCACCCCCCCCACCCCCCCACCACCATCCACCCCCCCTCCACCATCCACCCCCCCTCCACCCCCCCCACCCCCTCCCACCATCCACCCCCCCCTCCACCATCCACCCCCCCCCTCCCACCATCCACCCCCCCTCCACCCCCTCCCACCATCCACCCCCCCCACCACCATCCACCCCCCCACCCCCCCCTCCACCATCCACCACCCCCCCCCACCTCCCCCCACCATCCACCCCCCCTCCACCCCCCCACCATCCACCCCCCTCCACCCCCACCCCCCCCTCCACCATCCACCCCCCCTCCACCCCCCCCACCATCCACCCCCCCTCCACCCCCACCCCCCCCACCATCCACCCCCCCCCACCCCCCCCACCACCATCCACCCCCCCTCCACCATCCACCCCCCCTCCACCCCCCCACCCCCCTCCCACCCACCACCCACCCCCCCCTCCCACCATCCACCCCCCCCTCCACCCCCACCCCACCATCCACCCCCCTCCACCCCCCACCCCCTCCCCACCATCCACCCCCCCCACCCCCCTCCCACCATCCACCCCCCCCACCCCCCCCCTCCACCATCCACCCCCCCCCCTCCACCATCCACCCCCCCCTCCACCATCCACCCCCCCCTCCACCATCCACCCCCCCCTCCACCCCCCCCACCCCCTCCCACCATCCACCCCCCCCCACCATCCACCCCTCCCACCCCCACCACCACCATCCCCCCCCCCAACCCCCACCACCACCATCCCCCCCCCCCAACCCCCACCACCACCATCCCCCCCCCAACCCCCACCACCACCATCCCCCCCCCAACCCCCACCACCACCATCCCCCCCCCCAACCCCCACCACCACCATCCCCACCCCCAACCCCCACCACCACCATCCCCCCCCCCCCCCCCCAACCCCCACCACCACCATCCCCCCCCCCCAACCCCCACCATCCCCCCCCCAACCCCCACCATCCCCCCCCCCAACCCCCACCACCACCATCCCCCCCCCAACCCCCACCATCCCCCCCCAACCCCCACCACCACCATCCCCCCCCCAACCCCCACCATCCCCCCCCCAACCCCCCACCCACCACCCATCCCCCCCCCCCAACCCCCACCCCCACCATCCCCCCCCAACCCCCACCCCCACCATCCCCCCCCCAACCCCCACCACCACCATCCCCCCCCCAACCCCAACCATCCCCCCCCCCAACCCCCACCACCACCATCCCCCCCCAACCCCCCACCATCCCCCCCCCCAACCCCCACCATCCCCCCCCAACCCCCACCACCACCACCCCCCCCCCAACCCCCACCATCCCCCCCCAACCCCACCACCCACCATCCCCCCCCCAACCCCCACCATCCCCCCCCCCAACCCCCACCACCACCATCCCCCCCCCAACCCCCACCATCCCCCCCCCAACCCCCCACCACCACCATCCCCCCCCCCAACCCCCACCATCCCCCCCCCCCAACCCCCACCACCACCATCCCCCCCAACCATCGCCCCCCCCACCCCTCTCCACCATCCACCCCCCCCAACCATCCACCCCCCCATCCACCCACTCCCCCCACCCCTCACCCCCATCCATCCACCCACCCCCCCCACCCACCCCTCACTCCCCATCCATCCACCCACCCCTCCCACCCACCCCCCCACCCCCCCCTCACCCCCACACCCCAACCCCCCCCTCACCCCCACCCCCCCCTCACCCCCACCCCCCCTCACCCCCACCCCCCCCCTCACCCCCCACCCCCCCCTCACACCCCACCCCTCACCCCCCACCCCCCACCCCCCCTCACCCCCACCCCCACCCCCCCCTCACCCCCACCCCAACCCCACTCTGAATGGCAGAGTGGACTCGATGGGCCGAATGGTCTTACTTCCGCTCCTATGTCTTATGGTCTAAGTCCCTAACTCTGACCCTACGTCTGGTGCGAAGGACTCCGATCAGAGTGCTGGCACTGGGAGGGAGGGGGAAAGCCCAGGGTCATATGTAAAGATCAGTTGGCGGCTCCAGGCTCCGCTAACACACCTTCAGTGAACGGCAGGCGATAACAGACACAGAGAAGTGGACAAACAATGCAGACCAGCAGAGGGGCCAGGCCTACCTGCTTTTTCAGATCCGTCACCTCAGCCGAGGGCTCATCCCACATTTCGAATGGGAGGCCCAGCTCCACCTTGACTCCTTTGCTCACCAGATTCTTCAGGGTCATCATCGTCTCACTGGTACCCTGAGAGAAAACACAAACAGAACAAAATACACTGCGGGGTCTCAGCACAGAGACTGCCATCACCTCCTCCCTGCTACTGACTGGTGAGGCCTCTTCTGGACAACTCTGTCCAGTTCTGGTCCCCCTGTTCTAGGAAGGATATTATTAAACTGGAGAGGGTTCAGGAGAGATTTACCAGGATGTTGCCGGGTATGGAGGGTTTGGGTTATAAGGAGAGACTGGATAGGCCGGGACTTTATTCACTGGAGTTCAGGAGGTTCAGGGGTGACTTTATAGAGGTTTATAAAATCATGAGGGGTATAGATAAGGTGCCTTTTCCCTAGGAGGGGGGATTTCAAGACTAGGGCCCATATTTTTAGAGTGAGAGAAGAAAGATTTCAAACAGACACGAGAGCTGACCTTTTTTTTTACATAGAGTGTTGTGTTTGTGCGTGGAATGCACTTTGAGCAAGTGGTGGATATAGGGACAGCTTAAAAGCCATATGGAGAAGGACAAGGTTTGGAGGGAGATGGGCCGTGTTGGCGTTAGGGAACAGAACCAGAGCAGGCATAGTGGAGGAGGGGGGGCACTCCAACAGCCCTGCAACAGGGAGGGAATAGGTGAGCAAGAGCTCAGAGAGGTGGGTTTCAAGGGGTTTCAGAGGGGGAAGAGACACAGGGGAGAGGGGTTGCTTCAGCAGCTTAGGGCTCAGAAAGCTGAAGGTTCGAATACCCCCACAGCAAATTGTGGAAGTTGAATCCAATAAAAATCTGGAATTAAGAATATAAGGATGGCCATGATTATTGGGAGAAAGAGAGGACTGCAGATAGAGTCATAGAGATGTACAGCACGGAAACAGACCCTTCGGCGCAACCCGTCCAGGCTGATCAGATATCCTAACCCAATCTAGTCCCATTTGCCAGCACCCGGCCCATATCCCTCCAAACCCTTCCTATTCATATACCCATCCAAATGCTTCTTAAATGTTGCAATTGTACCAGCCTCCACCACTTCCTCTGGCAGCTCATTCCATACACGTACCACCCTCTGGGTGAAAAGGTTGCCCCTTAGGTCTCTTTTATATCTTTCCCCTCTCACCCTAAACCTGTGCCCTCTAGTTCTCCCCAACCCCGGTGCCTATTTACCCTATCCACTCCCCTCATAATTTTGTAAACCTCTATAAGGTCACCCCTCCGCCTCCGACGCTCCAGGGAAAACAGCCCCAGCCTGTTCAGCCTCTCCCTATAGCTCAAACCCTCCAACCCCAGCAACATCCTTGTAAATCTTTTCTGAACCCTTTCAAGTTTCACAACATCTTTCCGATAGGAAGCAGAGCAGAGTCAAAAGGTGTGGTGCTGGGAAAGCACAGCCTGTCAGGCAGCATCCGAGGAGCAGGAGAATCGAAGTTTCCTGGTGAAGAGCTTATTCCTGCTCCTCGGATGCTGCCTGACCTGCTGTGCTTTTCCAGCAACACATTTCTGGACCATGACTATTGAGAAAAACCGATGTGGTTCATTCGGAGAAGGAAATCTGCCATCGTTACCCTCTGGGCAATTGGGATGGACAACAATGTGGGCCCAGCCAGCGCCACAGAGATCCTGAGGGTGAATAAAAGTAATCAATGGGTTGCATATAATTAAAACCAGAGACCAGAATTGGCAGGGAGGTGTGGGGCTGGAGGGGCCCGGGATAGGGAGTGTACAAAGGGCCACAAGAGAGTAGGGAGTTTAACACCAGCCTCTTACTCAACACAAGAGCTGCTGTAGGTCATTGAGCACAGGCAACCGGTTGTATGGGGACCACGAAGCCATGATCATATAGCACGGAAACAGACCCTTCGGCCCAACGTGTCCATGCTGACCAGGTCTCCTAAACTGAACGCGTTCCGTTTGCCTGCGTTTGGCCCTATCCCTCTAAACTGTCCAGATGCATTTTAAATGTCGTCATTGTACCAGCCTCCACCACTTCCCCTGACAGCTCATTCCACACACACGCACCACCCTCTGCGTGAAAAAGTTGCTCCTTAGGTCCCTTTCCCCTCTCACCCTAAACCTAAGGCCTCTAGTTGTGGACTCCCCCACCCCAGGTGGAAAAGACTTTATTCTGCATTCAGTCATATTGATGGAGGAGGTGATGAGCTTTATCATCAGTAAAAGTACATCCACATTCACCAACAGCACACCAAGTTACAGGACTTTTTAAAAAAAATTCATTGGCAGAAAGGGATTCCTGATGAAGGGTTTATGCCCGGAATGTCGACTCTCCTGCTCCTCGGATGCTGCCTGACCTGCTATGCTTTTCCAGCAACACAGTCTCGACTCTGATCTCCAGCATCTGCGTTTCTCGGCCATCCCTAATTGCCCAGAGGGCTGTGCAGAGCCAGCCACGTTGCTGTGGGTCTGGAGTCACATGTAGGCCAGACCAGGTAAGGATGGCAGTTTCCTGGGCGTGAGCAAACCAGATGAGTTTTTTCAACAATTGACAACAAGTGGCCATCATTGGACTCTTAATCCCAGAATTGTTTTTTTGTGAATTCAAATTCCACCTCCTGCCGTGGCGAGAGTCGAACCCAGGTGCTGTGGGAGTTTACCTGGGTCGCTGGATTAACGGTCCAGCAATCACTAGGCCATCGCCTCTCCCATGCAGGTTCAGAATCTGACGGAGTAGAGTCATTCTGTTCCTGTGGTGACCCCTGCTGTACAAAAATCGCTAAATACAAATATACTCAAAGTGGTGCTGATGTAACCCGGTTATAGCCAATACACACTTCAAAAGTTTGTGTTTTACATAGAACATAGAAGAATACAGCGCAGTACAGGCCCTTCGGCCCTCGATGTTGCGCCGACCGAAGCCTACCTAACCTACACTAACCCACTATCCTCCATATACCTACCCAATGCCCGTTTAAATGCCCATAAAGAGGGAGAGTCCACCACTGATACTGGCAGGGCATTCCATGAACTCACAATCCGCTGAGTAAAGAATCTACCCCTAACATCTGTCCTATACCTACCACCCCTTAATTTAAAGCTATGTCCCCTAGTAACAGCTGACTCCATACGCGGAAAAAGGTTCTCACTGTCAACCCTATTTAAACCCCTCATCATCTTGTACACCTCTATTAAATCTCCCCTAAACCTTCTTTTCTCCAATGAGCACAGCCCCAAGTGCCTCAGCCTTTCCTCATAGGATCTTCCTACCATACCAGGCAACATCCTGGTAAACCTCCTCTGCACCCGTTCCAATGCCTCCACATCCTTCCTATAGTATGGCGACCAAAACTGCAACAATACTCCAGATGAGGCCGCACCAGAGTCTTATACAACTGCAACATGACCTCAGGACTCCGGAACTCAATTCCTCTACCAATAAAGCCTAGTACACCATATGCCTTCTTTACCGCACTATTGACCTGGGTGGCAACTTTCAGAGATCTGTGTACATGGACACCAAGATCCCTCTGCTCATCCACACTACCAAGTAGCCTACCATTAGCCCAGTACCCCATCTTCTTGTTACTCCTACCAAAGTGAATGACTTCACACTTAGCTACATTGAATTCCATTTGCCACCTTACTGCCCAGCTCTGCAACTTATCTATATCCCGCTGTAACCTGCCACATCCTTCTTCGCTGTCCACAACTCCACCGACTTTTGTGTCATCCACAAACTTGCTCACCCAGCCTTCAAGCCAAAGCAATGCTTAGAAAAAGCATTCCCAATTTGCATTAACGGAAGATGCGTTATAGCTGAACTACCGGTAGTTAGGTGCAGTCGGGTCTGATATAACGTGACAGTCCCATTCTCGTGCGATCTCGCATTATGAGAAATAGCCATGCCGTTTAAACTAATGGGTGGTGTCACGGTGGTGAGCACGGCTGCCTCACAGCACCAGGGACACGGGTTCAATTCCAGCCTCGGGCAACTGTCTGTGTGGAGTTTGCATGTTCTCTGTGTCTGCGTGGGTTTGTTCCTACAGTTCAAAGATGTGCAGGTTAGGGTGGATTGGCCGTGCTGAATTGTCCCATAGTGCTCAGGGATGTGCAGGTTAGGGTGGATTGGCCGTGCTGAATTGTCCCATAGTGCCCAGGGATGTGCAGGTTAGGGTGGATTGGCCGTGCTAAATTGCCCCATAGTGCTCAGGGAGTGTCTGTTAGGGTGGATCGGCCGTGCTAAATTGCCCCATAGTGCTCAGGGAGTGTCCGTTAGGGTGGATTGGCCATGCTAAATTGCCCCATAGTGCCCAGGGATGTGCAGATTAGGGTGGATTGGCCGTGCTAAATTGTCCCATAGTGTTCAAGGAGTGTCCGTTAGTGTGGATTGGCCATGCTGAATTGTCCCATAGTGCTCAGGGAGTGTCTGTTAGGGTGGATTGGCCGTGCTAAATTGCCCCATAGTGCTCAGGGAGTGTCCGTTAGGGTGGATCGGCTGTGCTGAATTGCCCCATAGTGCTCAGGGAGTGTCCGTTAGGGTGGATAGGCCGTGCTAAATTGCCCCATAGTGCTCAGGGAGTGTCTGTTAGGGTGGATTGGCCGTGCTAAATTGCCCCATAGTGCTCAGGGAGTGTCTGTTAGGGTGGATTGGCCGTGCTAAATTGCCCCATAGTGCTCAGGGAGTGTCCGTTAGGGTGGATCGGCCGTGCTGAATTGCCCCACAGTGCTCAGGGAGTGTCCGTTAGGGTGGATCGGCCGTGCTGAATTGCCCCATAGTGCTCAGGGAGTGTCCGTTAGGGTGGATTGGCCGTGATGAATTGTCCCATAGTGCTCAGGGAGTGTCCGTTAGGGTGGATCGGCCGTGCTGAATTGCCCCATAGTGCTCAGGGAGTGTCCGTTAGGGTGGATTGGCCGTGCTGAATTGTCCCATAGTGCTCAGGGAGTGTCTGTTAGGGTGGATTGGCCGTGCTGAATTGCCCCATGGTGCTCAGGGAGTGTCCGTTAGGGTGGATTGGCCGTGATGAATTGCCCCATAGTGCTCAGGGAGTGTCTGTTAGGGTGCATTGGCCGTGCTAAATTGCCCCATAGTGCTCAGGGAGTGTCCGTTAGGGTGGATCGGCCGTGATGAATTGCCCCAGTGTTCAGGGAGTGTCCGTTAGGGTGGATCGGCCGTGCTAAATTGCCCCAGTGTTCAGGGACATGCCAGTGAAGTGCATTAGTCAGAAGGAAATATAGGGTAGGGGGAATGGGTCTGGGCAGGTTACTCTTCGGAGGGTCGGTGTGGACTTGTTGGGCCGAAGGGCCTGTTTCCACACCGTAGGGATTCTATTCTAATGGGGGTGGAATCGCATTATAGCCAATACAGGCAAGGAAAGCTCACATTCTACAAATAATGGTTGAAACTCTTCAATCACATTAAAGCCAATTCATGTTGAAGAGACACATTATAGCAGAACCCAGTCTACCCGCTCATTAAAGCACATTGGCACCATCAGCTGGACAATACAGGAGTGTGCAGGAGCAGCAGCAGCCACACTGTGTCAAGGTTACAGAGGGGCTAGGATGGGTCTGTTTCCCGTCACAGGGGATCGGGTGTAGATTTCAAATGATCAGGAGAAAGATCAAAAGGAAGAAGTTCTCTTTCTCCCCACACAGAGGCTCTCAAGTCGCTGCCTGAAAGGGCTAGTGAAGGTGGAAATCCTTGACACGTTTTGGGAATGTCGCTCCGCTGCCTTGAGCTGTAAGGATACAGGCCGAACGCTGCAAAGTGCGATGCGGCTGGTGTGGGCTGAGTGGCCTCCTCCTGTGCTATAAACAGCTGTGCGATCAGGCCAGGATTCAGAGTCAAATCAACACAAAGGCTGCTCCAAAGAAGGAACAAACGTTGACTCTGCTTTCTCTCTCTCTCTCTCTGTGTGTGCACAGGACCTGTTGAGTTTCTCTGGTGATTTCCAGTACCCTCAGTTCCTTGGTTTTCTGCCTAGCGGGACGAATAGCGCTAACAAAACAGCGCAGCCAACTTCAGACCGGGGACAGGCACAGGGGCGAACTGAAGGATGCTGCTCGATTTAATGCTAACTTTGTGAAAAGGCACTTCTACCTTTGCATAGCGCAAGCTCCCGGGTCGCTCGGCGTGTATGTTGTATTGCAGAATCCTCACACAGATGTTATCCATGGCATCAGCTAGCCGGGTCTCCCTAACAGATGGGGGACGGGGTTGGGGGAGGGAATAGAAGGGAGGGTGGGGTGAGAGAAGAGAAAGAATCAGTCAGTCGCAGTGAGCAAATTCACTTCAAGCTGACAACTCTGGGCCAGTTGACTGCAACCAGAAGGCAATCGTTGTTTCCCTCTGACTTTGGCTAACTTGGACACTCATTCTGAGCTGTTCTCTGTCTCTGTCTCTGTCTCTCTCTCTCTCTGTGTCTGTCTGACACTCTCTCTTCTCCCCCCCCACCCCAACCCCCACCCCCCAAAACGTCTCTTCTCAAACTCTCAAGACTAACAATGCTCAGAAAGAAAAACAGCAATTATTGCCCCATAGGAAGGGGGGTGGCGGCAGCGGGGGGAGGTGTGTGTGTGTGTGCTCCCTTCTTGAACTATCACTGTCTCGTGTGGTTTTGGGACACCCACACAGTGCCTTTAGGGATTCTGACCCATCGACACTGTAGGAACGGTCGATATATTTCCAAGTCTGGATGGCGAGTGGTTTGGAGGTGAACTTGCAAAGGGTGGTGTTCCCATGTATCTGCTGCCCTTGTCCTACTTGGTGGAAGTGGTCGTGAGTTTGGAAGGTGTTACCTGAGGATCTTGGGTGAGTTGCATCTTGTAGATGGTACACACTGCTGCTACTGAGCGTTGGTGGGGGAGGGAGGGGATGTGGTGCCAATCAAGCGGGGGGGGGGCTGCTTTGTCCCTGGATGGTGTTAAGTTTCTCGAGTGTTGTTGGGGCTGCATCCATTCCTTCACACTCCTGACTTGTGTCTCATTACAGAGCAGAGCAGCTCCTGCGATTATCACTGAGCAAAGCCCGGTGTATATTGAAGAAATTTCTCCCCCTCCTCAGTCCAGCAGCCTGAGATTATAACCCCCGGCTCCCTGTGCTTTAGATCACACCCAGCCCACAGTAAGTATCCATTTGTCAAGGCCAGGAACCTGACAGCAAATGAACCGCAGCCTAGGGAAGGTGTTCCAGGGAATTCAGACAGTGAAGGGAGGTTGTTAGTGGGAAACCGGGAACAAAACAGAAACCATGAGTGGGTCGCCGAATGGATGACTGCACAGCACTTACGAGGTGTTGTACTTGATCTTTCGCTTGCGTTTCCCATTGTCCAGCACTTCTCCGAGCTCCAACACTTCCTTGGAATGTTTCGTCTTGTCTAGAGCAGACTGCAGCTCCAGTGTGAGAAACTTGCACACTTCACACCAGACACACACACACAGACAGAACAACGTGAAAGAGTTAGGTGCTACACAGTAGAAAGGTTTCAGTTTGATTTTTCTCCCCCCCCCGCCCCATGTCTTGCTTATGGCTTAGAAATACACGCCAGCTGTGCACCCAGTGCTGCCATGGGCCAAGTTGGTTCTCAGGAAATATCACTGGACCAAGTAACTGTCAAATAAAGCAATATTGTATAGATTGATTGGTAATTGTCTGAATGTACTATGCAATCACGGCCTGTACCCTTCTTTAAGAAAAGTCTAAAAATGTTTTTGTTTTAAGCAGTGTGTGCAGCTCCTCCAAGGAATACCAAAGTGTATAGCCTCTGTGTTTGTGGACGCTCTGTGCCCGGCTGTATGAAGAAACAAAGTGAAGTCTTTTTTTTTTCTTCTTTGTTTATTTTTTTTTTTTTTCTTTTTTTTTATTCGGGCCAAACAGGATATTTTTTTTTTTTTTTTTTAAATTAACCCCCACACTACCGCCTAAGTGCGGTAGTGCTTATTTTTTCCCCAGCACCCATGGTGTGTGTGTGCAGGTGTGAGACACAGTGAAAGACACAAAGTGTACGAATCTTTATTCAATTTCCACCACCAGGAAGATAGGAAAAACACCCGCGTGGCCAGTGACAAGCACTGCCCTTCAAACCACAGGGCAATGCTGTGTGATCAAAACAGTGAAGGGGAGGGTAGGGACTAAATCAAAATAGAGTTGGAGGGGGAAATGAGGCACTCCACTCCCTGCGGCGCCCACCTCTCCCTGAACGACTCCAGGGTGTCGGTGGACACCGCGTGCTCCTTCTCCAAGGACACCCGGGCTCTAACGTAACCCCGGAAGAGGGGCAGGCAGTCGGCCCTAACGACCCCCTCCACGGCCCGCTGCCTGGACCTGTTGATGGCCAGTTTGGCCAGGCCCAGGAGCAGACCCACGAGGAGGTCCTCGACAAAGTGAAGTCTTAAGGGACCAGACCAATTGCGAGTGCTTATTGACCACTCACGGAACAGAGAGACTGTGCCCCCCACCACCCCCCCACCCCGGCGAATCCAGATCGTCACGAGAAGATGGCGAAGCTGATCGATGAGGGTAGAGCAGTGGATGTTGTCTATGATAGATTTTAATAAGGCTTTCAACAAGGTCCCTCAATGGTAGGTCCTTCACTAGCAATGAAGGATGATATTCCCGTTGCCTTCTTCGTGACCTGCTGCACCTGCAAACCAACATTTTGAGGTAACGGTCAGTTAAAATCTAGACGGTCCCGCCCCCGTCTTGGAAGGCTCGTCTACATCAACGTTTAGTGCAATGTCGGCTTGACAGACAAGGCCAGGGATTCGCTGACCCTGAAAGAAGTGGGTTGTCAGGCCATCTGCTGTCAGCCAGGCAGAGTAAAGCAGACCAGCCGACGATGACAGCTTGCCTTCCCTGAAGGATAGGAGTAAACCAGGTGGGTTTGTAACAACAGTAGCACGGCCTTGGGCTTCATCATCAAGACCATCTTTCAATGCCACGTTCCGCCAACCACCACCAGTGAACGAAAAGTAATGGAAACAAAACACAGCAGCATCCAGGGAGAGACAGCAAGTAATGTTGAGCCCCGTTGACTCAGAGTCGACGTGAAGGTTCATTTCCAGATGTTTTGTCACCTGTAGAGACAGTTTCGGCCCTTGGATGGGGAGCAGGGAGGCGGTGAAGGGGCAGCTGTGGTACCCTCTGCGGATACATGGGAAGGTGTAAAGAAAGGTGGGCCAAAGGGGTTCTTGTGGTGCAGTGGTAGTGTCCCGACCTCTAGGGCAGGAGGCTCAATTTCAAGCCTCACTTGCACCTGAGGCATATGATAACATCCCTGAAAAGGTTGACTTAAAAAAAATATGAAAAGCGATATTTGGACTTGAATGCACTTGTCCTCCATTTTTAAGTGCACAAGGCAACTGGAAGGACTGTATGGGACACGATAGGGAGTCCATTGTGAAGTGTATGACTTCAACCTCAGGCGACTGGGTGGAGTTTGCACATTCTCCCTGTGTCTGTGTGGGTTTCCTCTGGGTGCTCTGGTTTCCTCCCACAATCCAAAGATGTGCAGGTTAGGGTGGATTGGCCGTGCTAAATTGTCCCATAGTGCCCAGGGATGTGCAGGTTAGGGTGGACTGGCCATGCTAAATTGTCCATAGTGCCCAGGGATGTGCAGGGTAGGGTGGATTGGCCGTGCTAAATTGTCCCAGTGCCCAGGGATGTGCAGGTTAGGGTGGGATTGGTCAGGGGAAATATAAAAGTAATAGAAATACATCTGGGTGGGATACTCTCCAGCGGGTCGGTGTGGACCTGTTGGTACAAATGGCCTGTTTCCACACTGTATGGACTCTATGACTTGGATCATAGCGTTTTGCTGCTTCGTTCAGAACGTTGGGAATTCAACCCAAGTCTTCAGAACATTTGTGAAGACCTCTGAATTAAGATGCAATACCTCTTAAAACTGAACCACTCAATCAACACAGCTCCTCCAAAGACATACCTTTCTTTGAGATTTTTATTCAAACTACAACTACACAGTGCTCAATCCTGAGGTCCCAAATTTCCTTGTAGAGCTATACAACACGGAAACAGACCCTTTGGCTCCACTCGTCCATGGCGACCGGATATCCTCAACTAACTTAGTCCCCGTTTACCAGCAATCTATCCATCTAAACCCTTCCTATTTCAGTTAAAAAAAATCACAACACCAGGTTACAGTCCAACAGGTTTAATTGGAAGCACACTAGCTTTCGGAGTGACGCTCCTTCATCAGGTGATAGTGGAGGACTCAATCCTAACCCTCCTGTCTGTTGATTGTTGTGCAGTGCCCATTCATCCGTTGTCGTAGCCTTTGCTCGGTTTCCCCAATGTACCATGCCCCCGGGCATCCTTGCCTGTTACATATAAGATAGACAACGTTGGCTGAGCCACATGAGTACCTGCCATGTACAAGGTGGGAGGTGTCCCCATGTGTAATAGTGGTATCTATGTCCACAATCTGACACGTCTTGCAGCATCCACCGTGACAGGGTTGTATGGAGTTGTCCTGAGAGCTGGGCAGCTTGCTACGAACAATGATCTGTTTGAGGGTTGGCGGTTGTTTAAAGGCAAGTAGTGGAGGTGTGGGGAAGGTCTTGGCGAGGTGCTCATCCTCATTGATAATGTGTTGCAGGGCACGAAGAACATGGCGTAATTTTTCAGCTCTTGGGAAATACTGAACAACGAAGGGTACCCTGTCGGTTGCAGCACGTGTCTTGTCTCCTGACAAGGTCATTAATGTTCCTTGCTGTGGAACGTCAGAACTGGCAGTCGACGCATTGGGCATCGTACCCCATTCTTGTGAGGGCATCCCTGAGTACTCCAGGTGTCCGTCATGTTCCTCCTCATCTGAGCAGATCCGGTGTACACGTAGGGCTTGTCCATAGGGGATGGCTGTTTTAATATGTTTTGGGTGGAAGCTGGAGAAGTGTAGCATTGGGAGGTTGTCTGTGGGTTTGCGGGTAGAGTGTGGTGCTGAGGTGCCCATCCTTGATGGAGACGCATGTGTACATTGGGGAAACCGAGCAAAGGCTACGACAACGGATGAATGGGCACCACACAACAATCAACAGACAGGAGGGTTCCCTCCCATTTGGGGAACACTTCAGTGGTCCAGGACATTCAGCCTCAGACCTTCGGGTGACCATCCTCCAAGGTGGACTTCGGGACAGGCAGCAGAGGAAAGTGGCTGAGCAGAGGCTGGTAGCTATGTTCGGTACCCATAGGAAGGGCCTCAACCGGGACCTTGGGTTCACGTCACATTACAGGTTATCACCATTGTACTACACACACACACACACACACACACAGACGGACACTCACAGACGGACACTCACAGACGGACACTCACAGACGGACACTCACAGACGGACACTCACAGACGGACACTCACAGACGCGCACACACCCTTACAGACACACACTCACATGCACCCCCTCACAGATTTAAGACACTCTACACTCACTACACACACACACTTTCTCACACTCACAACCCCCACCCCAGACAGACACACACACACACAGACAGACAGAGACCCACATGCACACATATATTTTGTGGGATGAATTTGTACTTGCAGAGTTACATTGCACTTTGCTCAAAAACTGCATGAATTTATGTAAATCTCCGTTATCTCACTTTTTAGATTAGAAACAATCTAAACATCAGGTCATAGACAGAGAACACAGGGGGCCAACACCTTCAACATATTGTCTAGCTATCACCATTGTTAACAGCTAACCTGAGAACGCAACTTTTTTAAAAAAGGTTTTGTGATTTACACATGAAAGAAGTGAAACTATCACTGTATTCAAACAGATGAAAGGCTTAACAGACACTCAGTTTTTCAATGTATAATTTCAAGTACGTCACTCTGTAAATTTTTGCTATAAATTCTGTGTTAGGATTGAGCCCTCCACTATCACCTGATGAAGGAGCGTCGCTCCGAAAGCTAGTGTGCTTCCAATTAAACCTGTTGGACTATAACCTGGTGTTGTGTGATTTTTTAACTTTGTACACCCCAGTCCAACACCGGCATCTCCAAATTATGCCTTCCTATTCACATACCCACCCAGACACCTTTTAAAGATGTTGTCATTGCACCTGAGCTTAGATTAGATTACTTACAGTGTGGAAACAGGCCCTTTGGCCCACCAAGTCCACACCGACCCGCTGAAGAGCAACCCACCCAGACCCATTCCCCTACATTTACCCCTTCACCTAACACTACAAGCAATTTAGCCTGGCCAATCCACCCTAAACACACCTTTTGGACTGTGGGAGGAAACCAGAGTGCCTGGAGGAAACCCCACCCCCCACCCCACAGACACGGGGAGAATGTGCAAACTCCACACAGACAGTTGTAGATGCCCGAGGCGGGATTTGAACCCGGGGGTCTCTGGCGCTGTGAGGCAGCAGCACTGACCACCGCGTTCCTTCACGAGAGCAGCTGAGAAACAAAAGCGACCCAGGCCGCTCGCCCCATCGTGGCAGTGCCAGCCCATTGACCAGTGCCACCAGCCCCATTCCCTTTCTGTCTCCCCCTCAGGAAGTGGGTAATATTTTAATTTGGGATAACGTGCCCAGCCCAGCTCACGCAAGGTTGGGAGAGAGGGGGAGAAAAAGAAGGGCAGATAAAGGGAGACACCAGTTGGCCAATATTGGGAGGTTGGCTCCAATCTCTTGCCCCATGGACCGCCGCCATCTTGGATGCCAAGTTGCTATGGGCAACCAGGTCTGACCTTCCCAACAGCCCCCTCCCTCCCACAAGAGACTATCCACCGTCCCCCAAATACCAAGATCTGCTCAACGACGCGGGGGAGGGGGGAGATAGGAGAGCCTCTCCCCCTTTACCTTCGCACTTGGTGGGCAGCCTCTCCTCCCCCTCCTCCTCCGCTGCCGCACTGCCAGCGAGCAGCGGGACAAAGAGCAAGAGCAACGGCCGCAGCATCACCCCCCACCAGCGCCCGCGGAGCCCCGGCTCGAGCGTGCGGGGCAGCAGCCAATCACGGGGACCCGCCTCCCCGCACGCCGCCCGCCCCGGCCAATCAGGCGACGCAGCGGCCTGTCACGGAGACACGTCCCCACGTGGGGGTGGCGCCCCTCAGCCAATCATGGCCACACCTGGGGCACCGCCCCCAGACAGTTATAGCCACACGTGGGGCGCCGCCCCCCAAACAACCTTCAGCTAATCACAGCGCCACGTCCTCACATGGCGCTCCCGCCCCTTTAACTGAACGAGCAAGCGCGCCTCGTCGAGTGGCGGCGGTTGTCGCCAATCAGCTGCGACGTCCGCCCCCATGTCAGGTCCCTTCAACCAATTAGGAGGTTAGCCGCGCCGCATGGGGTGACGCCCTGAGGGGGGGGCCTCCAGATCCTAGCCAATCACGTCGGCTTCTCGCCGTATTTGCGCCGCCCAGAGTCCACTCTCGGCTCCCCATTGGCTGCTGCTCTAATTTGAACTTCCCGCCCGTGACTGCATGTGGTAGTGACCCTACCTCTGGGCCAGGAGCTCGAGTTCAAGTCTCAGCTGGTGCAGAGAGGGCAAGAAGACCTCCAGGATAGTCAATAAGGAAATATCTAAAAACTGGATCCTTCCAAAAGTCCTCATTCCTTATGGTCTCGTAATAGAAACAAGTGCTTGCTCCAGCATTCATAATAATCACAGCTGACTCTCCCTCTCATTGCACCAACAATCTCCATGATCCCTTTAGCTTCGTGGTGCCAGTTGGCTCAGCGGGCTGAACGGCTGGTTTCTGACATGGTGTATTAGGTTAAAGCTTAAAAATGTGTTGCTGGAAAAGCGCAGCAGGTCAGGCAGCATCCAAGGAGAAGGAGAATCGACGTTTCAGGCATAAGATTCTCCTTGGATGCTGCCTGAGCTGCTGCGCTTTTCCAGCAACACATTTTTAAGCTCTGATCTCCAGCATCTGCAGTCCCTGTATTAGGTTAAAGTCAATAATTTCTTGCAGTCGGAGCGATGCTGCTTCATCAGGTAGCTCCGAAACATAGGGCTTCCAAATAAACCTGGTGGACTATCACCTGGTGATCTGTGATTTTTAACTTTGTCCACCCCAGCACCTCCATATCATCAATAGTTTCTGCCAGCAGCCTGTGGGTTTCAGCTGGGCTACCCGACTCGGTTAGGTCTCCAGTTCCTGATGCAGGGCTGTGCCCAAAACAATGATTCTCCTGCTCCTCGGATGCTGCCTGACCTGCTGTGCCTTTCCAGCAACACACTCTCGACTTAGTTCTCTAGTGGGCCCAGGAACAGGGCAATGAGCCTGTGGCTGTTCTAAGGTGCTGGTGATACAGCAAGATGGTGACTCGATTCCTCTGAGGCAGGGGTCTAGGGTCAGTCAGCCCACCTCTTCCAGGTCTTGCTGGTGTAATCTCTCCTCCTCATGTTACCCACGCTTCAGATCTCCCCATCACCAGTCCCTCATCCCAAAATTTACTAGCTGCTGCCCAAATGAGAGACTGGTCTGGGAACCCTCTCCATGCCCTTCTTCGAGATTGGTGACATGGTCGTTCAGTGGCTAGCACTGCTGCCTCACAGCGCCAGGGTCACAGTTGTGACTCCAGCCTTGGGTGACTGTCTGTGTGGAGTTTGCATGTTCTTCCCTCATCTGCATGGGTTTCCTCCAGTTTCCACCCACAATCCAAAGATGTGCAGGTTAGGGTGGATTGGCCGTGCTGAATTGTCCCATAGTGCCCAGGGATGTGCAGGTTAGGGTGGATTGGCTGCGCTAAATTGTCCCATAGTGCCCAGGGATGTGCAGGTTAGGGTGGATTGGCTGTGCTAAATTGTCCCATAGTGCCCAGGGATGTGCAGGTTAGGGTGGATTGGTTGTGCTAAATTGTCCCATAGTGCCCAGGGATGTGCAGGTTAGGGTGGATTGGCCGTGCTGAATTGTTCCATAGTGTCCAGGGATGTGCAGGTTAGGGTGGATTGGCCTTGCTGAATTGTCCCATAGTGCCCAGGGATGTGCAGGTTAAGGGTGGATTGGCCGTACTAAATTGTCCCACAGTGCCCAGGGATGTGTAGGTTAGGGTGGATTGGCCGTGCTAAATTGTCCCATAGTGCCCAGGGATGTGCAGGTTAGGGTGGATTGGCCGTGCTAACTTGTCCCATAGTGCCCAGGGATGTGCAGGTTAGGGTGGATTGGCCATGCTGAATTGTCCCATAGTGCCCAGGGATGTGTAGGTCAGCCATGGGAAACACACGGGCAGAGGGATAGGGTCTGGGTGAGATGCTTTGCCGACGGTCAGTGTAGACCCGAGGGGCTGAATGACCATGCGGTCAGGATTCTACCAAGACCTCTCTGGGGCTGACATCCAATCTGAGGAGTGGGGTGGCTTTTTAATTAGTAACGGGCGAGATGGGGAGCAGGACAGCGAAGTGGCTGAGATGAGATTGTCCGGGGTGGTGCAACAGGCTGGAGCTGGGCTAAAAATCCTCGTCATGGTTGTTGTTTTGAAGCTGAAAATGTGTTGCTGAAAAAGTGCAGCAGGTCAGGCAGCATCCAAGGACTGCCTGACCTGCTGCGCTTTTCCAGCAACACATTTTTCAGCTCTGATCTCCAGCATCTGCAGTCCTCACTTTCTCCTCCTGGTTTTGAAGGCAGACTGTTTGTGGGACTATATTTTGCCTCGTGTCGGGTTTGTTCAGTATTTGATGCACGCTTTGGTGAGAGGGGTTACAGGTGAAGCTCGTGCGCCAGGCCCTTCCAGTTGCAGATCTATATCCAAACAAGGACCATTTCCTGAAATCCAAACATACAGCCCCCTCCCTCACTAACATCCGCACCCACCGCCGGTCGGAGCGGGAATGAGCGGGGGAAGCGCGGGCTGAGGGTATTAAAAGGTCACGTGTGCAGGGGGCGGGGCAACGAGGCGTACCAGCCAATCGGCGATGGGACTGGAGGACACGTGCAGTGTTGGCCGCGTGTGAGGCAATCGAGACCGGGGCGTCGGTGACGTCGGCATCTCGGCCAATCGGAGAGGGGGCGGGTGTCACGTGGTTGCCGGGTCGCGGCCCAGTCCTGAGGAGCTGGAGGCAGAGGCAGGGGACAGGGGACAGGGGATAGGGCTTGGCGCTGGAGGCCGGCTACAGCCGCAGGGGGAGAGAGACGGGCACACACCGAGAGGGAAGGAGGGGCACACCGGCACACACCGCGCGGGGAGCCGCCTGGAGCCCGGACTCGGGAGGGCACACACACACAAACAAGATGGCGCCTGGTGGAGGGGTCAGGGTCTGAGACACACACAGGGAGAGGGAGGGGGAGGGGGAGAGGGTAAGAGGAGGGGTGAGGGGGGAGAGGAGGGGTGAGAGGGGGAGGGAGAGAGAGAGAGAGAGAGAGAGAGAGAGGGGGAGTGAGGGAGGGTAAGGGGAGGGGAGTGAGTGAGGGAGGGGGAGAGGGTGAGAGGAGGGGGAGGGGAGTGAGGGAGGGGGAGGGGAGGGGAGTGAGGGAGGGGGAGAGGAGGGGTGGGAGGGGAGGGGGTGAGGAGGGGGGAGGGGAGGGGGTGAGGAGGGGGGAGGGGAGTGAGTGAGGGAGGGGTGAGAGGGGGAGGGGAGTGAGGAAGGGTGAGGGGAGGGAGGGGAGAGAGGGGGAGGGGAGTGAGGAAGGGTGAGGGGAGGGAGGGGAGAGAGAGTGAGGGGGGTGAGAGGGGGAGGGGAGTGAGGGAGGGTGAGGGGAGGGAGGGGAGAGAGAGTGAGGGAGGGGAGAAGGTGAGGGGGAGAGCGTGAGTGAAAGAGAGGAGGGAGAGAGAGTGGGGGAGAGGGAGGGGGGGTGAGGGAGCTGGGTAGAGTGTGAGTGAAAGAGGGGAGGGTGAGGGAAGGAGAGGGGTGAGGTGAGGACGGGAGAGGGTGAGGGGCGGTGAGTGGAGTGGGGGGGGTGGGGAGTGAGGGACGAGGGGTAAGTGGGGGGAAGACAGACAAGACAGGGAGGGAGAGATAGGGTGTGGGTGTGTGTGTGTGTGTGTGTGTCAGGGGAGGGAGACGTAAACTGTGTCGAGCGAGAGAGCCCACTGTTCCCCCTCGGCCACCTCCCTCAGCAGTAGCTTCACTGGGTGAGTGTGAGGGAGAGACCTAGAGGGAATTTATGACCCCAATCATCTTTGTCAATACCTCCCCTGTACCCAAGCTCCTCTAACACCCTACCCCACCAACAGCTCCCCTCCTCTGCTGAGATACCCATCTCTGCCAAGATCCCCTTCTCCCCTCCTCCACCCAGCTCTCCCTCCTCGAGCAGTATAATAAAAAAAAGCCAAACGCTGTGCACTCCGGAAATCGGAAAACACAAACAGAAATTGGTGGAGAACCTCGGCAGAGTCTGCCAGTGGTTGCAGAGAGTGAAACCGAGTTAACATCTATTCCTCTCTTTCTCCATTCCACTCCCAAGCTAATTATCCCTCATGTCGCGGGAGAGGGGGGGTCTGGGGAGGGTGACGTGGAGGTAACCGTGAATTAGTAGACTCCTTTCCTATCAGCATCCCTGGGAGGGGACACATATTGTCGAATCTTTGGCTGTTTTATGTACGGGGGAACTTTGTATCTGTAATCCTTGCAGCAGGCGGTGGTGAATGCTGGAGTTATATCTCCCCTTCTTGGGGGAAGAATCGAGTGCTCGTTTAAAGAGAGAAGACGGGGTTGAAAAGAATTTCTTCTGTGTTTGTTATTGTCACGAAAACCCAACAGGGAAGGAAATCTGCTGCCCTTACCCAGTCTGGCCTACAAGTGACTCCAGACACACAGCGCTGTGGCTGACTCCTAACTGAAATGGTCTAGCAAGCCGCTCAGTTGAAGGGGGTGAGGGAATAAACGCTGGCGTTGCCATCAACGCCCACTTCACGTGTATGAATAAAGAATTGGCCGGTTTTGTGCCAACTCCTGGGCCGTATGAAGGCACTGGTTCAAAGGGAAATGCCGCGGGCGCTGGGAATGAGAAGCGACCAGCAGGTCAGGCAGCCTCGGTGGAGAGAGGAGGGGAACTGGCAAATGTTTGTCTTCCCCAGAAACCTTTCACCCTGCTTGGCGGAGGGCTGGCTGATCGTTTCGGGCCCAGCGTGCGCCAAAAATGCCAGTTCCACCCGAGCCGTAGTATCGGCTCCGGTTCTTTGGGAGTGGGAAAGGTTCTCGCCCCATGAGCGCCGCGTGGTGCGGATGTGTTGGCGAGCTCTAAAGAGCGCCTTGATTTATTGTCTTCCCCCCCCTCTTCTGTCTGCTTGCTCTCCGTAGGGTGTATGATGGGAGGTGAGCATGGCCAATGAGAAGAAACTGAAGATTAGCAACACGCTGCTTCCCACCGAGTCGATGAAAGTGATCGCCGAATCCATAGGAATCTCCCAGCTTTCGGAGGAAACTTGCCAAAGCTTGACTGAGGAGGTCAGCTACAGGATCAAAGAGCTGGCCCAGGTGAGCTTCCCTCTGTTTTAAGTGCATTTCTGTCTCACTACCCTGTGTTTTGCGAGCGCGCATGCGCCATGTTTGTGCACGTGTGTGTTTTTTTTTTTGCCGTGTTTTTGTCACAGAGAAGAGACCCTTTTGAGTCTCCATCCCACTATCTACACTAGTCCCACTTCCTCATGAAGGGCTCCTGCCCGAGACGTCGATTCTCCTGCTCCTCGGATGCTGACCTGCTGTGTTTTTCCAGCACCACTCTAATCTTGACTCTGATCTCCAGCAGTCCTCACTTTCACCAAAGCCTCGAATGTTGTCCCCCCCCCCCCCCCCAGTGCTCATGCCATTCCAATCCTAATCCCTGAAGAAGGGCTTATGCCCAAATCGTTGATTCTCCTGCTCCTCGGATGCTGCCTGACCTGCTGTGCTTTTCCAGCCTCACACTCCCGACCCCTCCCGTTGCAGTAAAACTTTGTTTTTACTAGCACCTTTTGAACAGTCATCCTTGAAAAACTGGCAAAAAATCATACCGCAAACTTCATGATCCAAGAGGTGTATTATTCAGTCCAATTATTACACGTTTTAAAACTAATCTATCTTGCTGTAAATGTCCTTGTTCAATCAAGCGACCACTCAATTTCGAGTCACTTTCTCCTCAAATGCCACCATCTCTGAGTAGGCAGGTGAGGGTGTGAGTTAGAAGGCTCTCTGTCAGTAGGTTTTATTTAAGGTGAAGTTGCATTCTTATTTAAGAGATCTCTGCTGTAAACAAAGTGTATCAGTGCCGTGTACATCCCCTGCATTATGTTTCTGTTAGTTAGTGAGTGTTTTTACACATGGACTCTTGGTTATCCACTCCTGGTCCCATAGTTACTGGATAATAAAAAATCCGCTGCTGTTTTATTTCAAACAGTTGTGAGGTTTCCTGTCTCAACTACCCTTCGTGGCAGTGTGTTCCAGACCTCTGCTACCCTCTGGGTGAGAGAGGTTATCCTGAAATCCCCTGTAAACCACCTGTCTTTCACCGTAAGTCCTGCCTCTGTCTTGGGTGGGTGTATATGTACCATCCTGCACTTGTCTGGTTGTGCAGGATCGAGAGTGTGGCGCTGGAAAAGCACAGCAAATCAGGCAGCATCCGAGGAGCAGGCGAATCGCTGTTTCGGGCACAAGCCTTTCCTGAAGAAGGGTTGACGTAACAAGGAATACGAGCGTCTCTTACCTCAAAGGAGCCAGAACTTGCATTTGCACAGCGCCTGTAATAACATAGTGAAACGCTCGAAGGAGCATAATTGGACTAAATTTGACTTTGCCCCACTTCAGCACGAGGAGCACTGGAGGCGTGATGCTGTTAGAGGCGGAATGATCGGAATTGAGAGGCCAGAATAGGTGGGGTTTGGTCATCGCTGAGGGCTGTGGGAGGTCACATAGAAAGGGGAGAGTCCAAGCCCTTGGTGTGTGTGCGTGAGTGTCAAACTGTTGGTGATGACCGATTGGCGATCAGTGCAGCTGCTGACAGGCTTTCTCCATCACTCCTTGACCTGCTGCAGTCCCCTGTGCCGTAGGGACACCCACTCAGCGCCGTTAGAGGGGGGAGTTCCTGGATTCTGACTCACTGACCCTGAAGCAACGGCTGATACGTTTCCGGGTCGGGATGGTGAGGGGCTCGGAGGGGAACCTGTCAGGGGGCTTGGTGACCCTGTGTATCTGCTGCCCTCCTCTCTTTGTGTGCTAGAGGTCCCAGGTTTGGAAAGCTGCAGTCAGAGGAACCTGAGTGAGTTTCAGCAGGTGCACCTTGGAGCTAAGGAGCCGAGGGCACAGCCTGGGAATAATGAACGGAGGGAAGGCGAAACATCTTCACCCAGAGAGCAGGGAATCTATGCAATTCACTGCCACTGAAGACTGTGGAGGCCAGGTCACTGGGTATATTTCAGACGGAGATAGATGGGTTCCTGAGTATCAAGGGGATTGAGGGTTGAGAAATGAATCAACTATGATTAAATGGCGGGGCAGACTCGATGGGCAGAATGGCCTAGTTCCTGCTTCTACGTCTTGTAGATGGCACTCAGAGCTGCTGCTGAGTGTTAATGAATGTTAAAGCTGGTCGATGGGGGATGAATCCAGCGTCGTGAGTTAACTTGCCAGTTTCAGTCAGACATTACCAGGGAGCTGGACATGGCCCATCTGGCTAAAGGGATCGAGGGGTCCGCAGAGAAAGTGGAGTGGGATACTGAGGTTGCATGGTCAGCCATGTTTGTGTTGCATGGTGGGGGCAGGCCGGAAGGGCTGAATAGCCTACTCCTGCATCCGTTTTCAATGTTCACTCTGGTCAGGCAGCATCCGAGGAGCAGGAGGGTCGACATTTTGGCCATAAGCCCTTCCCTGATGAAGCTCCTGCTCCTCGGACGCTGCCTGGCCTGCCGTGCTTTTCCAACAACATACTCTTGACTCCGACTCTCCAGCATCTCACTTACTCCTGATGGGATAGCCAGCAGTGGGAGTCCTCATGGCCCAGTTAAAGGGACCTTTTTATCGAATGTGGTTTTTTTGTGTCTCCCCATTCAGGATGCTCTGAAGTACATGTACCACGGCAAACGGAGGAAGCTAACGACGGTGGACATCGACTGTGCTCTGAAGCTGAAAAATGTGGAGGTATGCCAATCCCCTACATCCCTTCCCACTGCTTAACCTTCCCACCCTCCCCCTCACCCCAAACTAAGGAGAAACGATTTACCCAGGTATTAGGGCCTTTGATCTCAGAGTGTCGGTGGGGACAGGGTGGGATGGTGAGGCTTATGCTCATCATCGTGTTAATGCCTTTGCGACCGAGGGTGCAAATGCTGCTGGAGGGATTTAAACAAACGCAACAGAATCTCACATTAAAAACCTCATCAAGGTGATCCCGGCCATCACTGACTGCTAGTAAAAAGCAGCACCCCCCCCCCCCCCCCCCCCCCCCCCCCGCAGATCTCCTTTTGGGGGAGGGAGGGAGGGGAAACTTGCCGTCTTTATCCAGTCTGCCTTCCACGGAGCTCCACGCTGACACACAGCAGCCCAGGCACGCCACTCTGTGGATTCTGACAAATACTGGCCAGATCAGCACTCCCCAGGTAGGAAAAAAACGATGAAGCTCCACGGTGAGAGGCTTCAGTCTCAGGATGGGGAAGGAGGCTAAACTCTCCCAAGTGTCCAGGGATGTGCGGGTTAGGGTGGATTGGCCGTGCTAAACTCTCCCAAGTGCCCAGGGATGTACAGGTTAGGGTGGATTGGCCGTGCTAAACTCTCCCAAGTGCCCAGGGATGTGCAGGTTAGGGTGGATTGGCCGTGCTAAATTGCCCCATAGTGCCCAAGGATGTGCAGGTTAGGGTGGATTGGCCGTGCTAAATTGTCCCATAGTGCCCAGGGATGTGCAGGTTAGGGTGGATTGGCCGTGCTAAATTGTCCCATAGTGCCCAGGGGTGTGCAGGTTAGGGTGGATTGGCCGTGCTAAACTCTCCCAAGTGCCCAGGGATGTGCGGGTTAGGGTGGATTGGCCGTGCTAAACTCTCCCAAGTGCCCAGGGATGTGCAGGTCAGGGTGGATTAGCCGTGCTAAATTGTCCCATAGTGCCCAGGGATGTGCAGGTTAGGGTGGATTGGCCGTGCTAAATTGTCCCATAGTGTCTAGTGATGTGCAGGTTAGGATGGATTGGCCGTGCTAAATTGTCCCATAGTGCCCAGGGATGTGTGGGTTAGGGTGGATTGGCCGTGCTAAATTGTCCCATAGTGTCCAGGGATGTGCGGGTTAGGGTGGATTGGCCGTGCTAAATTGTCTCATAGTGCCCAGGGATGTGCAGGTTAGGGTGGATTGGGCGTGCTAAATTGTCCCATAGTGCCCAGGGATGTGCGGGTTAGGGTGGATTGGCCGTGCTAAATTGTCCCATAGTGTCCAGGGATGTGCGGGTTAGGGTGGATTGGCCGTGCTAAACTCTCCCAAGTGCCCAGGGATGTGCAGGTTAGGGTGGATTGGCCGTGCTAAACTCTCCCAAGTGCCCAGGGATGTGCGGGTTAGGGTGGATTGGCCGTGCTAAACTCTCCCAAGTGCCCAGGGATGTGCAGGTTAGGGTGGATTGGCCGTGCTAAACTCTCCCAAGTGCCCAGGGATGTGCAGGTTAGGGTGGATTGGCCATGTAAAATGTCGGGTAGGGCGGTGGGTCTGGGTGGGATGGTCTGTAGAAGGTCAGTGTCGACTCAATGGACCAAATGGTCAGCTTCCACACTGTAGGGATTCTATTCGATCCTCTATCCAGTTGTGCTCATGAATGACCTGCTGGAATCTTCCTCCACCTCTGTTTGTGGTGGGCTGTTCCAGATCCTGATAACTCCACATTAAAAGAACAGTTTCGTGCCCTCTGCGCCATCAAACAGAAGGTTCTAAAAACGCTGTGTGCTCTGCGTATCTTTGGGAATGCCGCTATCTGCAAGGCACAAGTCACGAGTGTCATGGAATATGACCCATTTTCCCGGGAAAGGTGCAGCTCCAGCAACACTGGAAGATTCACACGATCTGGGGCAAAGCAAGGCCTGCTTAATTGGCAGCATATATCGGCCACGTTCAACGCTCCCCCTCCCCAATACCGATGGGCACTCGCAGCACTGTGTCCCATCTACAAGATGCACTGCAGCAATTCGCCAGGGCTTCTCAGACAGCACCTTCCAAACCCACGACCTCTACCACCGAGAAGGGCCAGGGCGGCCAATATGTGGGAACGTCAACCCCTGCACCTTCCCCACTCCCTATCCCGACTTGGAAATATATCGACAGTTCCCTCAGTGTGGCTGGGTCAGGATCCTGAAACCCCCTCCGTAACGACACTGTGTGGGTGTCCCTACACCACACAGGACTGCGGCGTTTCCAGAGGGAAGCTCACCCCCCCCCACCCCCACCCTCTGTCAATAAAAAATAAACGCAGGGCAGTCCATTGATGTGGAAATATCCAAGCAAGCTGAATGCGCAAGCTCCTTCATTAATTTTCCCATTATTCTGCTCTTGAGAATAATCCCAGACCGTCAGTTCTCTCCACAGCAGGTGGAGTCTATCATAGAGACATACAGTACGGAAACAGACCCTTCGGCCCAGCCCGTCCATGCTAACCCGGTTGCTAAAGCTGATCCAGTCCCATTTACCAGTATTTGGCCCATACCTCCCTAAACCCTTCCTATTCATATAAAATGTGCAGGTTAGGGTGGATTAGCCATTCTAAATTGTCCATAGTGTTAGGTGTGTTAGTCAGAGGGAAATGGGCCTGGATGGGTTACTCTTCAGAGGGTCACTGTGGGCTGAAGAGCCTCTTTCCACACTGTAAGGAATCTAATCTAATCATATACCCATTGCCTTTTAACTGCTGGAATTGTACCAGCCTCCACCACTTCCTCTGGCAGCTCATTCCATACACGTACCACCCTCTGTGTGAAAAAGTTGCCCCTCAGGTCCTTTATAAAGCTGTCCCCTTCATACAGAGGGCATAAGTTTATCATCTGCCACAATCCCTGGTATAGAGACGCCAAGGCAAACACGTTTATGGAAGGTGGAGGGGGCAGGGTGATTAACAAAGGCAGGGCCCCCCTGAACCCTAACTCTAACCCTATAACCAGCTGCCTCTCTCTCTCTCTCTCTCTCTCTCTCTCTCTGCAGCCACTGTATGGGTTCCACGCCCAGGAGTTCATTCCCTTCCGGTACGCCAGTGGGGGCGGGCGTGAGCTTCACTTCTACGAGGAGAAGGAGGTGGACCTCAGTGACATCATCAACACGCCCCTCCCGCGGGTGCCGTTGGACGTCTGCCTCAAAGGTAAGCAGCGAGCCCTCGTCTTAAACCCTCCCCTCCCCACCCCCACCCCGCTCCTTCTGTGGGCCCTCTGGAAAGGACCAGGCTAACGCTGCAGCATCAGACGCCCCAACAAATCCATCACTTTGGAAATGCGGAGTTTGTGTCACGAGGGCTCTTCGTGGCGCACTGGTAGTGTCCCTATCCCTGAGCCAGGAGGCTTGGCTTCAGGTTCCACCTGTTGTAAAGGCGCGTTTGAGCTCATCTAAGTACGTTGATTTTTTAAAAAAAACAAACGCCAAGGTGTTGCTGAGAGAGGAGACTTGCTATTAAATGTGTTTTGTCTTGCACACTTCAGGATAGGTCCAAGAATGCCACTTCTCACAGCCCTTGGTACTGAACAGTTACCCTGTCCACACTCTGGATGGTTGGGGCATTGTCACGGAGATTACATCATCCCCCCTTTTGTTCAGTACTTCTACCGTGCACTTTCTGCATCAATATCCCTGGGGTGGCACAGTGGTTGGCACTGCTGCCTCACAGCGCCAGGGACCCGGGTTCGATACCAGCCTCGGGCGACTGTCTGTGTGGAGTTTGCACATTCTCCCCGTGTCTGCGTGGGTTTCCTCCCGCAGTCCAAAGATGTGCAGGTCAGGGTGGATTGGCCGTGCTAAATTTCCCATGAGGTGCATTACCCAGTGGTAAATATGGGGAATGGGTCTGGGTGGGTCACTCTTTGGAGGGTCGGTATGGACTTGTTGGGCTGAAGGGCCTGTTTCCACACTGTAGGGGATCTAATCATTCTGACCAATTTAGCATTCTTGCGTCTGTCCCAGTGGGTGTGAGAGGAAACTCCATGGCAACCAGTTATTAATAGGTTAATAGGGAATGAGCTGCAATTAAGATATCTGTGCTGTTCTCTGGTACCTGTCTGGGGGGGGGAGGAGAATCTGCTGTCCTAACCCCTGCCTGGTTCGCATGTGACTCCAGACCCACGGCCAATGTGAGTGCCTTTGACCCCCCCCCCCAGGATAGTGTCACAAAGTGTGGCCCTGGAAAGTCTCAGCTGGTCAGGCAGTATCCGCAGAGCAAGAGAGTTCAGGTATAGGCAGGTCATCATGAATCTGAGAGAGAAGCTGTAGGTAACTCTCTGATAGCCGTTTGAGGTGAGAGAGGGGTGGGTAACGAATGGTGCCCTTACAGCTCAAGGTTGTGGGGGGTGGGGATGGAGTGTGGGTGCAGTTGGAGGGTGGAATTTAAAAGGGTGTAACTGTCTCTCTCTCTCTCTCTCTCTCTTTGCTTCTCAGCTCACTGGCTCAGTATAGAGGGAATCCAACCTGCGATCCCAGAGAATCCACCGCCCGGTAAGCTTCGGCAATGTCTGCTCTCTCATTTCTGATCCCAACGGTGTTCCTCAGGGATATATACTGTCTCCACTTCTGATGAAAACGTAGTAGGCCTGGTTAGTAAGTTTGCAGATGGCGCCAAGGTTGGTGATCAGGGAAGAACAGTATCCAGGATTACAAAGTGACCTTGACCAGTTGGGTTAATGGGCTGAGGAGTTTCATTTGGATAAATGGGAGGTAATGCATTTGGGTCAAACAAACAAGGGCAGAACTTACCCAATTAAAAATAGGGTTCTGGGGAGTGTTGTACAACAAGGGATTGAGGTACATAGTTATTTGAAATTTACGTTATAGTAGACGTCGGTTAAGAAGATGTCAAGGGTGTGTTGCTGGAAAAGCACAGCAGGTCAGGCAGCATCCGAGGAGCAGGAGGATCGACGTTTTGGGCATACTCCCTTCATCAGGAATGAGGCTGCTGTGCCAGGGGCTGAGAGATAAATGGGGAGGGGGGGTTGGGATACGATGGGAGGTAGCCGAGAAAGCGATAGGTGGGTGAAGGTGAGGGAGGAATTGATAGGTCAGAGGGGGCAGTGATGGACGGGTCCGGAGGGCGGTGCCAAGTTGGAGGCTTGGGACTGGGATAACGTGGAGGGGAGGGGGAAATGAGGAAGCTGCTGAAATCCACATGGATCCTGTGTGGTTGTGGGGTCCCAAGGCGGAATATGAGGCGTTCCTCCTCGAGGCGTCATCGGGTGGTGAGGGTTTGGTGGTGGAGGAGGCCCAGGACCTGCATGTTCTTGACGGAGTGGGAGGGGGGCGGGGTGTTGAAGTGTTCAGCCTCAGGGCGGTGGGGTTGGTGGGTATGAAGCCTCGTTGAAGAAGTTGTCCTTCTCTCTCTGGGGAAAAAAAGCCTTTCTCCTCGCCGGTTACAAAGATGTTTTGTACATTTGCCTTCCTTGCTCCGACCTGTTGAGATGGTGGTGTTGGACCAGGGTGGACAAGGCCAGAAGTCTCATAATGCCAGGCTTCAGACCAACGGGTTTTAGTTGAAATCACCTGAGGAAAGGGCAGTGCTCCGAAAGCTTGTGATTTCAAGTAAACCTGTCGGATTGTAACCTGGTGTTGTCAGACCTGCTGAGTATCCAATTCTGTCTAGATTAGTGTGGTGCTGGAAAAGCACAGCAGGTCAGGCAACATCCGAGGAGCGGGAGAATCGACGTTTCGGCCCAAAACCCTGCCTCTATTCCTGATGAAGGGCTCATGCCCGAAACGTTGATTTTTCCTGCTCCTCGGATGTTGCCTGACCTGCTGTGCTTTTCCAGCACCACACTAATCTAGACTCTGGTTTCCAGCATCTGCAGTCCTTGTTTTTACCTAGTCCAATTCTGTCCAGCCATGCGATAGGGAGGATATTATTATACTGAAGAGGGTTCCAAGTTTGGGAGAAGATTTGTAGCTCGGGTGCTCATTGTGGTTCTGTTCGCCGAGCTGGGAATTTGTGTTGCAGACGTTTCGTCCCCCGTCTGGGTGACATCCTCAGTGCTTGGGACCCTCCTGTGAAGCGCTTCTGTGATCTTTCCTCCGGCAAGATCTTTTCAGAAAAGATTTACCGGGATGTTGCCTGGGTATGGAGGGGTTGGGTTATACGGAAAGGCTGGGACTTTATTTCACTGAAGCACAGGAGGTTAAGGGGTGACCGAGAAGTTTGTAAAGTCTTGAAGGGTGTAGATAAGGTGAATGAGCTGTGCCCTTTCCTGAGGATGGGGGATTTCAAGAATAGGGACCTTTTTTTTTAAGGTGAAGATTTAATAAAAGATAGAAGGGGCATTATTTTCTAACGTGGAGTAGTTTGTTAGGGTTTAACTGGAGCTTCTATATGAGCAGTGACTGAAGTGTGAGTGTTTGTCTAGTGATTGTTAAATCAGGGAACGTGTCTCCTCTGTTCCTTCCATCTTCAGAATAAATGCCAAAAGGTAACCCAGGTTCTGTACCTGTTTGCTCGTTTGTTAAGGCCCTGGTCTTCAGGCTGAGCTGCTAACCGGGCTGCTTTCCTCTTCTGTCCCCTTAGCCCCGAAAGAGCAGCAGAAGGTCGAGTCGACGGAACCCTTGAAGGTCATCAAGCCGGGCCAGGAGGAGGAAGGACAAGGGAAGGGCAAAGGTCAAGGGGCTTCGGCCACGGATGGCAAAGGTCAGTCAGACCAAGCCTGGCCTTCACGGTGTCTTCTCACTCGTACGCTCCCGCTCTTGTTCACGACACCCCCCCCCCACACCACCACCACCACCACCCCCCCTGCTTGCCCTCCCCACCCCCCCCCTGCTCGCCCTCCCCACCCACCTCGTTGGCCCTCTGGTTTATGTGCCTCCTTGTGTTTCTGCTGTTTAATAAGGCTCTGCCCTGTCTTTCTCTCCCTCTCTCAGGTAAAGATAAAAAGAAGTCTCTGCTGGACGGGGCTGTACTGAAACTCAAGCCGAGGACCACACACGAGCTGTCGGTGGAGCAGCAGCTGTACTACAAGGAGATAACGGAGGCCTGTGTGGGCTCCTGTGAGGCCAAGCGTGCGGTAAGGTCTTTTCTCCGCGTATGAAACACAGCCCGTGGTGGTTTACACAGCAGCCTGTTCCAGTTGTCATTACCTTGTGGCTGACTGCTGTCCTCATTCACTGACACAGGAGGCGCTGCAGAGCATAGCCACTGACCCAGGCCTGTACCAGATGTTACCCAGATTCAGCACCTTCATATCGGAAGGGGTAAAACAAGTAACATTGTTCTCTATATGCTCTCTGTGTGTCTGTCTCCCTCCCTCTCTGTGTGTCTGTCTGTCTCCCTCTCTCTGTGTGACTGCCTCCCTCCGTCTCTGTGTGTCTGTTTCCCTCCGTCTCTGTGTGTCTGTTTCCCTCCGTCTCTGTGTGTCTGCCTCCCTCCGTCTCTGTGTGTCTGCCTCCCTCCGTCTCTGTGTGTCTGCCTCCCTCCGTCTCTGTGTGTCTGCCTCCCTCCGTCTCTGTGTGCCTGTTTCCCTCCGTCTCTGTCTGTCTGCCTCCCTCCGTCTCTGTCTGTCTGCCTCCCTCCGTCTCTGTCTGTCTGCCTCCCTCCGTCTCTGTCTGTCTGCCTCCCTCCGTCTCTGTCTGTCTGCCTCCCTCCGTCTCTGTCTGTCTGCCTCCCTCCGTCTCTGTCTGTCTGCCTCCCTCCGTCTTTGTCTGTCTGCCTCCCTCCGTCTCTGTCTGTCTGCCTCCCTCCGTCTCTGTCTGTCTGCCTCCCTCCGTCTCTGTCTGTCTGTGCCTCCCTCCGTCTCTGTCTGTCTGCCTCCCTCCGTCTCTGTCTGTCTGCCTCCCTCCGTCTCTGTCTGTCTGCCTCCCTCCGTCTCTGTCTGTCTGCCTCCCTCCGTCTCTGTCTGTCTGCCTCCTCCGTCTCTGTCTGTCTGCCTCCCTCCGTCTCTGTCTGTCTGCCTCCCTCCGTCTCTGTCTGTCTGCCTCCCTCCGTCTCTGTCTGTCTGCCTCCCTCCGTCTCTGTCTGTCTGCCTCCCTCCGTCTCTGTCTGTCTGCCTCCCTCCGTCTCTGTCTGTCTGCCTCCCTCCGTCTCTGTCTGTCTGCCTCCCTCCGTCTCTGTCTGTCTGCCTCCCTCCGTCTCTGTCTGTCTGCCTCCCTCCGTCTCTGTCTGTCTGCCTCCCTCCGTCTCTGTCTGTCTGCCTCCCTCCGTCTCTGTCTGTCTGCCTCCCTCCGTCTCTGTCTGTCTGCCTCCCTCCGTCTCTGTCTGTCTG
>NC_092759.1:4101539-4125680 GCF_047496795.1 Chiloscyllium punctatum
GGGGGGGGGGGGGGTGGAGGGTTACGAGGCCGAGAAAAGGTCAGTCATGATGGAATGGCGAAGCAGACTCGATGGGCCGAATGGCCCTCATTCTGCACCTGTGTTGCATGGTCTCGAGGTCTAAAGCGTTTAAGGGAGATGGGGAGAGAGACGTACACTCTCCCAGCAGCGATGGGAATGGGAGGCACAAAGGGTGGGTTTGCAGAAGAGGTCAGAGTTGGAAGGGGGGAGGGGAGAGCTCAGGTCGGGAGGGGCCTATTGATCAAGGGGGTATGAGAAACCTTACCAGAACTCTCCATCATCACTGACAGTTACTCCGATCTTCTCCCTCTCCGCCTTGCTGATTTTCTGCCACTCTTCAGACCTACAGAGACGATCAGACGGTTAGAGGTCCCTGGATCGAGGGCACTTGGCCGCGTCTGAGGGCAGGGTGTTTTCCGACGGCAGATTTCCACCATGTTCTCCCCAAACCCCACCCTCCCCACGGACCCATTCCCACAGCCAATCGCTTGGCAGTGACCCAGGGCCACATTGGGTTGGGCATTCCAACATGGCTGTCATGTCGAGGCTATCCCACAATCCCCTGGGGTTTTGTTGCCCATCATTGCCCCTCAGACCCTCTCTGACTCCACCTCAAACTAATCGGCTAAGCTACGACCTTTCAGCTCTTTGGCCTTCTCAGGCACTTTTACGATGAGTCCCAGTTAGCAAGAACCAGGCATTCTGTATCTACCCCACCCGTCCTGTGATGGGGACAGTGTAGAGGGAGCTTTACTCTGTATCTAACCCCGTGCTGTCCCTGTCCTGGGAGTGTTTGATGAGGGGACAGTGTAGAGGGAGCTTTACTCTGTATCTAACGCTGTGCTATGCCTGTCCTGGGAGTGTTTGATGCGGGACAGTGTAGAGGGAGCTTTACTCTGTATCTAACCCCGTGCTGTCCCCTGTCCTGGGAGTGTTTGATGGGGACAGTGTAGAGGGAGCTTTACTCTGTATCTAACCCCGTGCTGTCCCTGCCCTGGGATGGGGGACAGTGTAGAGGGAGCTTTACTCTGTATCTAACTCTATGCTGTCCCTGCCCTGGGATGGGGGACAGTGTAGAGGGAGCTTTACTCTGTATCTAACTCTATGCTGTCCCTGCCCCTGGGGATGGGGGGACAGTGTAGAGGGAGCTTTACTCTGTATCTAACCCTGTGCTGTCCCTGTCCTGGGAGTGTTTGATGGGGTTCAGAATCCTGACCCTCACTGAACAACAGCTCCCCCGCCAACCCAATGGAAACGGTCTGCCTCCCCATCCACACTGACCCGTCGCTCCATGGGCCGTTCCAATCGGTGCTGCCCCACGGGTTCCGCATCCGGATCATGTAGAGTTTCTCCTGCTTGAAGAAGGCCATGAGCCCTTGGCCAACACGGACCTTGCGGGATATCCGTCACCCCATAGGCGTGGCCCTTCACCAGGGCCGCAGTCCATCTGGGCCTCCAGCTGCTCTCCGGACTCCGGCTGGACACAGTACGAGAGAAACCAAAGATGGCCATGGGGTGGGGTGGGTGGAGGGGAAGGGGACCGAGCGTAAGGGGGAGACGTCAATGGAGGCGTTTCACGTCAACCCCTCCCTCCCACCACCACCTTTTCCCTTCCCTCCCCTCTCCCCTCCCTCCCCACCACCACCTTTTCCCTTCCCTCCCTCTCCCCTCCCTCCCACCACCACCTTTTCCCTTCCCTCCCTCTGTCCCCTCCTCCACTCCCCCGCCCCCCTTTTCCCTTCCCTCCCTCTGTCCCCCTCTCCCCCCCAGCCCCCCTTTTCCCTTCCCTCCCTCTGTCCCCTCCACCCCCCCCCCCCGCACCTTTGCACGACAAAGCAAGATCCCGGAGAGCACGGGAGGTGGGGGGAGGGAATTCTCACCGCCCTCTCCCGGCAGCTGGGAGCGCGCCAGAGAGTTTCCCCGAAGGGACCGTTCGGCCCGTCTAGCACCCCCCCCCCCCCCCCCCCCCCCGCCGCCCCGGCATTCCTCACCGCGATCAGAGCGGAGGACCGGGGATCGAATCGGGTCGGTTGGGGGGGTGGGGTGGGGGGGGGGGGGGGGGGTGGGGGCGGGGGTGTCGCTCCTCTGTTATTCCTGGTCCGTTTCGGGTTGGGGGTGGGAGGGGGAGGTGAGGCCTGCGGGTAAGGACGGCCTCTGCTGCCCGTCCCTAATTGCCCCCTTCGTGATGTTTGGGGCGGGGCTATTCTCGGAGGGCAGGTTCCAGGAGGACAAGGAGGACTGTTTTCCCTGGAGCGTCGGAGGCTGAGGGGTGACCTTATCGAGGTTTATAAAACCATGAGGGGCCTCGATGGGGTAAATAGACAAAGTCCTTTCTCTGGGGTGGGGGAGTCCAGATCTAGAGGGGCAGATGGAGGGAGGGACTGTTCCATTGGGTTGGCGGGTGGAAGGAGAGGTGTTGTTTAGTGAGGGTCAGGACTCTATCCCCCTCAAACACAATCCCAACTCAGGGACAGCACGGGGTTAGATACAGAGTAAAACTCCCTCTACACACTGTCCCCATCAAACACAATCCCAACTCAGGGACAGCACGGGGTTAGATACAGAGTAAAACTCCCTCTACACTGTCCCCCATCCCAGGACAGGGACAACACGGGGTTAGATACAGAGTAAAACTCCCTCTACACTGTCCCCCATCCCAGGACAGGGATAGCATTGGGGTTAGATACAGAGTAAAACTCCCTCTACACTGTCCCCCATCAAACACAATCCCAACTCAGGGACAGCACGGGGTTAGATACAGAGTAAAACTCCCTCTACACTGTCCCCTTCAAACACAATCCCAACTCAGGGACAGCACGGGGTTAGATACAGAGTAAAACTCCCTCTACACTGTCCCCCATCCCAGGACAGGGATAGCATGGGGTTAGATACAGAGTAAAACTCCCTCTACACTGTCCCCCATCAAACACTCCCAGGACAGGGACAGCACGGGGTTAGATACAGAGTAAAACTCCCTCTACACTGTCCCCTTCAAACACAATCCCAACTCAGGGACAGCACGGGGTTAGATACAGAGTAAAACTCCCTCTACACTGTCCCCCATCCCAGGACAGGGACAACACGGGGTTAGATACAGAGTAAAACTCCCTCTACACTGTCCCCCATCCCAGTACAGGGACAGCACGGGATCAGATACAGAGTAAAACTCCCTCTACACTGTCCCCATCAAACACTCCCAGGACAGGGATAGCCCGGGGTTAAATACAGAGTAAAACTCCCTCTACACTGTCCCCCATCCCAGGACAGGGATAGCACGGGGTTAGATACAGAGTAAAACTCCCTCTACACTGTCCCCCATCAAACACTCCCAGGACAGGGACAGCACGGGGTTAGATACAGAGTAAAACTCCCTCTACACTGTACCCCATCCCAGTACAGGGACAGCACGGGATCAGATACAGAGTAAAACTCCCTCTACACTGTCCCCATCAAACACTCCCAGGACAGGGATAGCCCGGGGTTAGATACAGAGTAAAACTCCCTCTACACTGTCCCCCATCCCAGTACAGGGACAGCACGGGGTTAGATACAGAGTAAAACTCTCTCTACACTGTCCCCATCAAACACTCCCAGGACAGGGATAGCCCGGGGTTAAATACAGAGTAAATCTCCCTCTACACTGTCCCCATCAAACACTCCCAGGACAGGGATAGCCCGGGGGTTAAATACAGAGTAAAACTCCCTCTACACTGTCCCCCATCCCAGGACAGGGATAGCACGGGGTTAGATACAGAGTAAAACTCCTTCTACACTGTCCCCCATCCCAGGACAGGGATAGCACGGGGTTAGATACAGAGTAAAACTCCTTCTACACTGTCCCCCATCCCAGGACAGGGATAGCACGGGGTTAGATACAGAGTAAAACTCCTTCTACACTATCCCCCATCCCAGGACAGGGATAGCACGGGGTTAGATACAGAGTAAAACTCCTTCTACACTGTCCCCCATCCCAGGACAGGGATAGCACGGGGTTAGATACAGAGTAAAACTCCTTCTACACTGTCCCCCATCAAACACTCCCAGGACAGGGACAGCACGGGGTTAGATACAGAGTAAAACTCCCTCTACACTGTCCCCCATCCCAGTACAGGGACAGCACGGGGTTAGATACAGAGTAAAACTCTCTCTACACTGTCCCCATCAAACATTCCCAGGACAGGGATAGCCCGGGGTTAAATACAGAGTAAAACTCCCTCTACACTGTCCCCCATCCCAGTACAGGGACAGCACGGGGTTAGATACAGAGTAAAACTCTCTCTACACTGTCCCCATCAAACACTCCCAGGACAGGGATAGCACAGGGTTAGATACAGAGTAAAACTCTCTCTACACTGTCCCCATCAAACACTCCCAGGGACAGGGACAGCACGGGGTTAGATACAGAGTAAAACTCCCTCTACACTGTCCCCCATCCCAGTACAGGGACAGCACGGGATCAGATACAGAGTAAAACTTCCTCTACACTGTCCCCCAGAGCAAGACAGAGACCTTATGGGTTTAGGGTGAGAGGGGAAAGATATAAAAGAGACCTCAGGGTCAACTTTTTCACCCAGAGGGTGGTACGTGTATGGAATGAGCTGCCAGAGGATGTGGTGGAGGCTGGTACAGTTACAACATTTAAGAGGCATTTGGATGGGTACATGAATAGGAAGGATTTGGGGGGATATGGGCCGGGTGCTGGCAGGTGGGACTAGATTGGGTTGGAATATCTGGCCGACATGGACGGGTTGGGCCGAAGGGTCTGTTTCCGTGCTGTACATCTCTATGACTCGAATTTAGCAGAATGGTGGATAGCCCCGAGGGGCAGAATGGCCTACCCTTCCTGCAGGAAGTCTGTAAGCCACTCCCTCCTGCCTGTCTGTGTGGAGGGTGACCCACTCAGTCCCATTACCCCCCACCCCACCACTGTCTGTGGATAAGGGAAGGTTTGGGTGGGGGGGAGTGCAGGGGCAGGTGGGTCAGCCTGGTTTGGGCCGAAGGGTCTGTCTGACGAGCACGGACCAAACGGTACACAGATCCCACCACGGGCGCGGACTCGGAGTGTCGGTGCAGACCGGGCTGCATTGATGTAGCGCCCAGTGAGTGAGTCGTTACCCGGATGGAACAGCTGATGAGTGAGCTCCTGGAGTGGGCCTTCAGGAGGTTCTGGTAGAGTCCGTTCCTCTTGTCCAGGTCTCCGCTGTAATCCCCCTGGGTCAGGGCCACGGGCTCGGACACCCCCCCAGTGAAATCCACCAGCGCGTCCCCAGTGTTTCCTCCATCCAGGGCCTCGTAACAGCCATTCAACCTGGGGAGGGCAGACAGGAAAATCACATCCACATCGGCACAGGAGGATCCCATTCCAATCCCTTCTCACCCCCACCTTCACCCCAACACCCACCCCCACCTCAACCCTCACACCAACCCTCACCCCGACCCAAACCTCCCCCCCACCCAAACCAAACCCCCACCCCAACCCCCACACCCACCCCAATCCCAACCCTCACCCTCACCACTCACCCCAACGCTCACCCCAAACATCACCCCTACCCCAACCCCCACCCTAACCCTCACCCCAACCCCCACCCCAACCCTCACCTCAACCCTCACCCCAACCCCCTCACCCCAAACCCCACCCTCACCCTTCACCCCAACCCTCACCCCCACCTCAATCTCAACCTCAACCCTCACTACAATCCCCAACCCCACCCTCACCCCAACCACAACCCCCACCCCAACACCAAACCCAACCCCAAACCCCACCCCAACCCCAAATCCAACCCCCATCCTCACCCTCACCCTAAAACCCTACCCCCGCACACCACGCCCACCCCCACCCCACACCAGCCCCCACCCCAACACTCACCCCCACCCCCACCCCCAGCCCCACCCCCACCCCAACATCAAACCCAACCCTGACCCCAACACCCACCTCCACCCCAACCCTCACCCCAACCCAACCCCAACCCTCTGCCCAAGCCCAACTCTCTCCCCAACCTCAACCCCAACCCCAACCCTCTCCCCAACCCCAACCCCAACCCCAACCCCCACTCCAACCTCAACCCCCACCACAATCCCAACCCTCACCCCAACCCCAACCCCAACCCCAACCCCAACCCCAACCCCAACCTTCACCCCAATCCCAACTGTCATCCTCACCCCCACCCCTCTCTCCAACCCAACCCCCAACCCCAAACCCCATCCACACCCCAACCGCAATTTCAACCCTCACCCTAATCCCCACGCCCACGCCCACCCTCACCCTCACCCCAACCCCCACCCCAAGCCCAACCCAGTTTGTCAGTCCCAGGGACAGTCCAAACTCGGTCAGCTCCCTCTACTGCTTTAAACAGAAACTACACCCTCCCAGGGCAGGGACAACACGTGGTTAGATACAGAGTAAAGTTCCTTCTCCACTGTCCCCCATCAAACACTCCCAGGACAGGGACAGCATGGGGTTAGATACAGAGTAAAGCTTCCTCTACACTGTCCCCCCCATCAAACACTCCCAGGGCAGGCATAGCACAGGGTTAAATACTGAGTAAAGCTCCCTCTACAGAGATCTCAATTCAAGCCCGACTGATGGGGAGGATGAACAGCCCATCCAGTCAGGGATGGGGAAGGAGGATGGCCTGTCCAATGAGGGATGGGGAAGGAGGATGGCCTGTCCAATCAGGGATGGGGAAGGAGGATGGCCTGTCCAATGAGGGATGGGGAAGGAGGATGGCCTGTCCAATGAGGGATGGGGATGATGGATGGCCTGTCCAGTTGGGGATAGGGAAGGTGGATGGCCTGTCCAATCAGGAGCAGGAGGTGGATGGCCTGTCCATTTAGGAATGGGGAAGGTGGATGGCCTGTCCATTTAGGAATGGGGAAGGTGGATTGTCTATCCAATCAGAGATGGGGAAGGAGGAGAGCCTGTCCAATCAGGAACGGGAATGGTGGATGACCTGTCCAATCAGGAATGGGGAAGGTGGATGGCCTGTCCAATCAGGGATGGGGATGGTGACTGCCCTGTCCAATCAGGGACAAGGAAGGTGGATGATCTGTCCAATCAGGGACTGGGAAGGTGGAAGGCCTGTCCTGTCTGGGATGGGAAAGATGGATGGTCTATCCAATCAGGAACAGGATGATGGACTGTCTGTCCAATCAGGTATGGGGAAGGTGGATGGTCTGTCCAATCAGAGACGGAGAAAGTGCATGGCCTGTCCAATCAGGGTTGGGGAAGGTGGACGCCTTGTCCAATCAGAGATGGAGAAAGTGCATGGCCTGTCCAATCAGGGATGGGGAAGGTGGGTGCCCTGTCCAATCAGGGATGGGGAAGGTGGATGGTCTGTCCAATCATGAATGGGGAAGGTGCATGGCCTGTCCTATCAGGGATGGGGAAGGTGCATGGCCTGTCCTATCAGGGATGTGGATAGTGGGTGCCCTGTCCAATCATAGACAGGAAAGTGGATGTCCTGTCCAATCAGGGACAGGGATGGTGGATGGCCTGACCAATCAGGGATGGAGAAGGTGGATGCCCTGTCCAATCAGGGAAGCGAAGAGGGATGCCCTGTCCAATCAGAGATGGGGAAGGTGGATGTCCTGTCCAATCAGGGACGTGAAGGGGGATGGCCTGTCCAATCAGGGATGGGGAAGGTGGATGCCCTGTCCAATCAGAGATGCGAAAGGGCTTGGCCTGTCCAATCAGGGATGGGGAAGGTGGATGCCCTGTCCAATCAGAGATGGGGATGGGTTGACTTACTTGGCGTAGGCCTTCTCGAGGAGGGAGCACCAGAATTCACGGTGCTCTGCAGAGTGACAGAAGATGAGCTGCCCATTGATGGTGGGCAGACGGTCATCGATCACCACGTCCAACCAGGCCCCGAAGCGGCAGAAACGGAAATGGAAGATCCCAGCATAGTCCTCCGGTCGCTTCGGATCCCATTCCTGACCCCCATGATCCGGGATCACCTGCGGGAATCATTCCAGACGGTCAACCCCAGCCACCATCCCGGAAACCTACACCCAGAGAACCGGTCCCCACCCCTCGGTGATCATCATGGCTCCCACAAGGGATCCCGAACCTGACGGATCCTGAAACCCGGATCTCTGGTTTCCCATGGACTGCACCCCTGCTTGGAGTGTTTGATGGGGGGACAGTGTAGAGGGAGCTTTACTCTGTATCTAACCCTGAGATGTCCCTGTCCTGGGAGCGTTTGATGGGGGACAGTGTAGAGAGAGCTTTACTCTGTATCTAACCCCATGCTGTCCCTGTTCTGGGAGTGTTTGATGGGGGACAGTGTAGAGGGAGCTTTACTCTCTATCTAACCCTGTACTGTCCCTGTCCTGGGAGTGTTTGATAGGGGGGTCAGTGTAGAGGGAGCTTTACTCTGTATCTAACCCCGTGCTGTCCCTGTCCTGGGAGCGTTTGATGGGGGACAGTGTAGAGAGAGCTTTACTCTGTATCTAACCCCATGCTGTCCCTGTTCTGGGAGTGTTTGATGGGGGACAGTGTAGAGGGAGCTTTACTCTCTATCTAACCCCGTGCTGTCCCTCTCCTGGGAGTGTTTGATGGGGGACAGTGTAGAGGGAGTTTTACTCTCTATCTAACCCTCTGCTGTCCCTGTCCTGGGAGAGTGTGATGGGGATAATTTGTCAGATTAGGGCATATGTCCGTAACCTTACCCTCCCCCACGCCCTTACCCCCCGGTGGAGGGGAAGAACGACACGGAAGGTTCCGGACCTTTTTCCATAGCGAGGACTCCGTTGCCAGGCAGGAACAGGCCGCCACAAACCAGCAGTTTCCCAGGCTCCCCTGGTTCAGATCCCGCGAGCTGATCCCATCCACGAACAACCGGGGATCCTCGCAGAGTTCCTGTGGGGAAGAACGGGGTCAGAGGTCACGGGGTTCAGGTGGTCACCGGAGAGCGGTAGGCCCCAGGCTCCGAGCAATGAAGCCTTTCCCGTTAAGCCCGCTCCCGTCAGGACGCGATTGCAAGAGTGCCAAAACACAAACACGCAACGTGAGCGAGCTCCGCAAGGCAGTCGGCAAAAGCTGATTGGCATTTGCGTTGCCGGGGAGAACGCGGGGGATCTCCCGTCACCAACGACAGCAAATTTGAAACAAAACTTCCCGACGGCCTCTTCCTCGGGCGGAGAACCTGCATTTCTGTAGCGCCTTCCCTGCCGCCTCACTTTGACAGCCTGACAGAGCGTCATGGGCAGCTATCCGAATTCGGCGCCAGCTGGGCAGGAGTTGGACGGGGGGGGGTCACAAAATGGCTCCCAGATTTTGGTGATCGGAGTGGAGGGGGGGGGGGTAAAGGGTGGGGGAGTGGAGGGAGGGTGTTAACTACCCTTCCCCCTTTCAGAGAACCATCCGAGGGACCTTTACCCTGCCTCGGTATGGCACCATCGGAAGTGCGGCAGCCACCCTCGACCGGCCTAGTAGAAATGGTGGCAAACGGTAGTTTGATAGCGGGATGAGAGAGAGCTGCTCTTCTGCCCTCCGCTCGTCAGGACCGCACGCAAGAATGCCAAATTCCCAACCCGCCATATTGTGACAGGATGAAAGGGTTCCGATTGGTTGGCTGGTGGTGTCTGATTGGCCGAGGCGTCGCCATGGAGAACACAACTATGGGCCCAGTTCTCCCGTGACTCAGAAGGAGGCAAACGCGGGCCCCTTGTGTAAGAAACACTGCTCCTTTGAGCAACACCGCTCCTTAAAAATGGAGTCGCAGGTAGATAGGATAGTGAAGAAGGCGTTTGGTATGCTTTCCTTTATTGGTCAGAATATTGAGTACAGGAGTTGGGAGGTCATGTTGTGGCTGTACAGGACATTGGTGAGGCCACTGTTGGAATATTGCGAGCAATTCTGGTCTCCTTCCTATTGGAAAGATGTTGTGAAACTTGAAAGGGTTCAGAAAAGATTTACAAGGATGTTGCCAGGGTTGGAGGATTTGAGCTACAGGGAGAGGCTGAACAGGCTGGGGATGTTTTCCCTGGAGCATTGGAGGCTGAGGGGTGACCTTATAGAGGTTTATAAAATTATGAGGGGCATGGATAGGGTGAATAGACAAAGTCTTTTCCCTGGGGTGGGGGAGTCTAGAACTAGAGGGCATAGGTTTAGGGTGAGAGGGGAAAGATATAAAAGAGACCTAAGGGGCAACTTTTTCACACAGAGGGTGGTACGTGTATGGAATGAGCTGCCAGAGGATGTGGTGGAGGCTGGTACAGTTACAACATTTAAGAGGCATTTGGATGGGTATATGAATAGGAAGGGTTTGGAGGGATATGGGCCGGGTGCTGGCAGGTGGGACTAGATTGGGTTGGGATATCTGGTCGGCATGGACGGGTTGGACCGAAGGGTCTGTTTCCATGTTGTACATCTCTATGACTCTATGACTATGTGAGGGACATGGATAGGGTGAATAGACAAGGTCTACACTGTCCCCCATCAAACACTCCCAGGACAGGGACAGCACGGGGTTAGATACAGAGTAAAGCTCCCTCTACACTGCCCCCCATCAATGCAGGAACAGGTTTGAGAGAGGAGTGCATGGGCCGAATGGCCTCCAATCGTTTTCCCGAAAGGCGGAAGGCTGAGCGATGGTTTGTGGCCTTACCCCAGGGCGTTTCCACTCTATGGTGCCAGGCGGCGATTTGGTGTAGTAGATGGAATCGTTGGTGACGGGGAAGTGGGGGTCCTCGAACAGGCTCCTCTGCCGTTGACAGGAGCGACGCAGCGCCCGGTAATCCTGCCCCTTGTATCGCCCCACCCGCTGAGGCATGGCGTTAGCTTCAGGCTGCGGCCTAACCACCAGCACCGGGCCTGCAGGGAAATCCACCGAGAAACCAGGCCTGAGGGGAGAGAGATCCGCGGGTTAGCCACACCATCCCGGGACCGACTGAGGGTGGGGAATCTACAGAGGCTGGGGATCGACTGAGAGCAGGGATCGGCTGAGGGCCAAAGGCTGCACTAGGCCCAACCAGCAGGACCCTAGCATCATCGTCAGCTTTCCCTCAGCAAATACAGCAGCGGGAGTCTGGGGGGGAGTGGGGAATGTGTCAGGATTTACAGGGGGGTCCCGAGGGGAGGGGGGCGAGTGTGTCAGTATTTACAGGGGGGTCCCCGGGGGGGAGGGGGGAGTGCATCAGTATTTACAGGGGGTCCCCGAGGGGAGGGGGGAGTGTGTCAGTATTTACAGGGGGGTCCCCGAGGGGAGGGGGGAGTATGGGGAGGGACAGAGAGAGAGGGAACGTGTGTGTATGCGCGTGAGTGTGAGAGAGTGAGTGTATGTGAGAGAGTGCGAGTGTGTGTGAGGGAGTGAGTGAGTGTGAGAGACCATGTGTAAGTGTGAGAGAGCGTATGTGAGTGTGAGAGAGTGGATGTGAGTGTGAGAGCATGTGTGAGTGTGAGAAAGTGTGTGTGAGTGTGAGCAAGCGCGTGTGAGTGTGAGCGAGCGCATGTGAGTGTGAGCAAGCGCGTGTGAGTGTGAGAGAGCGTGTGTGAGTGTGGGAGCGTGTGAGAGTGAAGGAGCATATGTGAGTGTGAGAGCGTGTGTCAGTGTGAGAGAGCGTGAGTGTGAGAGAGTGTATGTGAGTGTGAGAGCATATGTGAGTGTGAGAGCGTGTGTAAGTGTGAGAGAGCATGTGTGAGATTAAGAGAGCGTGTATGAGTGTGAGAGAGCATGTGTGAGTATGAGAGAGCGGGTGTGAGTGTGAGAGAGCGTGTGTAAGTGTGAGAGAGCATGTGTGAGATTAAGAGAGCGTGTATGAGTGTGAGAGAGCATGTGTGAGTGTGAGAGAGCGGGTGTGAGTGTGAGAGAGCATGTGTGAGTATGAGAGAGTGGGTGTGAGTGTGAGAGAGCATGTGTGAGTATGAGAGAGCATGTGTGAGTGTGAGAGTGTGTGTGTATGATAACGTGTATGAGTGTAAGAGAACGTGTATGAGTGTGAGAGAGTGTGTGTGAGTGTGAGAGCATGTGTGAGTGTGAGAGAGATTGAGTGTGAGAGAGCGTGTGTGAATGTAAGAGAGTGTGTATGAGTGTGAGAGAGTGTGTGTGAGTTTGAGATACCATGTGTGAGTTTGAGAGAGCATGTGTGAGTGTGAGAGAGTGTGTATGAGTGTAAGAGAACATGTGTGAGTGTGAGAGAGTGTGTATGAGTGTAAGAGAACATGTATGAGTGTGAGAGAGCGTGTGTGAATGTAAGAGAGTGTGTATGAGTGTGAGAGAGTGTGTGTGAGTTTGAGAGACCATGTGTGAGTTTGAGAGAGCATGTGTGAGTGTGAGAGAGCGTGTGTGAATGTAAGAGAGTGTGTATGAGTGTGAGAGAGTGTGTGTGAGTTTGAGAGACCATGTGTGAGTTTGAGAGAGTGTGTATGAGTGTAAGAGAACATGTATGAGTGTGAGAGCGTGTATAACTGAGAGAGCATGTGTGTGTGAGAGAGAGCGTATGTGAGTGTGAGGGAGTGTATGCGAGTGTGAGAGAGCATGTATGAGTGTGAGAGTGAGTGTGAGAGAGCATGTATGAATGTGAGCGAGCGTGTATGAGTGTGAGAGTGTGTGAGTGTGAGAAGATGTGTGCATGAGAGCGTGTGTGAGTGTGAGTGAGTGAGAGAGAGCGTGTGTGTGTGTGAATTCATGTGTGAGTATGAGAGAGCGTGTGTGAGTGTGAGAGCATGTGTGAGTGTTAGAGCATGTGTGAGTGTGAGAGAGCATGAGTGTGAGAGAGCATGTGTGAGTGTGAGAGCGTGTGTGAGTATTAGAGCATGTGTGAGCATGAGAGAGTGTGAGAGAGTGTGTGTGATTGTGAGAGTGTGTGAGAGAGCATGTGTGAGAGAGCGTGTGTGTGTAAGAGAGCGTGTGTGAGTGAGAGTGTGTGTGAGTGTGACAGAGCATGTGTGAGTGTGAGAGTGAGTGTGAGAGAGCATGTGTGAGTGTGAGAGAGCGTGAGTGTAAGAGAGTGTGTCTGAGAGAGCTTATGTGTGTGAGAGAGCGTGTGTGAGTGTGAAAGAGCATATGTCAGAGTGAGTGTGAGAGAGCGTGTGTGAGTGTAAGAGAGTGTGTCTGAGTGTGAGAAAGCATGTGTAAGTGTGAGAGAGTGTGTGTGAGAGTGAATGTGAGAGAGCGTGTGTGAGTGTGAGAGAGCATGGCTGACTGTGAGAGAGCGTGTGTGAGTGTGAGAGAGCATGGGTGAGTGTGAGAGAGCGTGTATGAGTTTGAGAGAGCGTGTGTGAGTATGAGAGCATGTGTGAGACCGCGTGTGCGAGTGTGTGAGTGTGTGTGTGAGAGCGTGTATGAATGTGAGAGCATGTGTGAGTGTGAGAACGCGTGTGCGAGTGTGTGTGTGTATGTGAGAGCATATATGAGTGTGAGAGCATGTGTGAGTGTGAGGGAGTGTGAGAGAGCGTGTGTGAGTGAGAGAGCGTGTGTGAGTGTGAGAGCGTGTATGAGTGTGAGAGCGTGTATGAGTGTGAGAGAGCGTGTATGAGTTTGAGAGTGTGTGTGAGTATGAGAGAGCATGTGTGAGTGTGAGAGCATGAGTGTGAGAGCATGTGTGAGTGTGAGAACGTGTGTGTGACAGCGTATATGAGTGTGAGAGCATGTGACAGAGTGTGTTTGAGTGTGAGAGAGGGTGAGTGGGAGAGTGTGTGTGAGTGTGAGAGAGTGTGTGCATGAGAAAGCATGTGTGAGAGCATATATGAGTGTGAGAGCATGTGTGAGTGTGAGAGAGTGTGTGTGAGTGTGAGAGCATGTGTGAGTGTGAGAGCATGTGTGTGTGTGTGAGTGTGAGAGCATGTGTGAGTGTGTGTGTGAGAGTGCATGTGTGTGTGAGAGAGAGCGTGTGTGAATGTGAGACCGTGTGTGTGAGAGAGAGCGTGTGTGAATGTGAGACCGTGTGTGTGTGAGAGAGAGCGTGTGTGAATGTGAGACCGTGTGTGTGTGAGAGAGAGAGTGTGTGCGTGAGAGAGAGAGTGTGTGCGTGAGAGAGAGAGTGTGTGAGTGAGAGAGAGAGTGTGTGTGTGTGTGTGTGTGTGTGTGTGTGCGAGAGAGCGTGTGTGAGTGTGTGCGTGTGTGAGTGAGAGAGCTTGAGTGAGAGAGAGTGTGTGTGTGTGAGTGTGAGTGCGAGAGAGCGTGTGTGAGTGTGAGTACGTGCTGTCAGTGAGCACCACGCTATTCCACCCATTACACTACAGTAGGATACAATGCCACCCTGTGACCAAGCCTCTGACTGGGAGAGTGTGTCCGGATGATCCCAGGAACCTCACTGCATTGTCACGTGTGGTTACAGCGGAACAGGTCTGGCAAGGTGGTCAGTGTTCTCAGTCTGAAGGCTCACTCACTACCCTCACCTCTCCTCCCCCACCGTCTGACTGATCTTCAAGCCCAAACCAGACCTCCTCCTTAACCTCAGTGACTGACCCACCCTCCTCACCTCCCTCCCACCGTGACATGAAGACCCCTCTGCCAAAGGTCAGCAACTCAATGGCCCCGAAGTTCCCCAAACGTCCTCCAGCCAAACCCAACCATCCACAGTATTTCTCCCAATTCTCCATTCCCAAAGCCCTCCAAATCTTACAATACTCTGCTCTGAAAATGCTCCACGTTCCCCCATTCTGACACATCCCCCTTGCACATCCTTAATGCCCAACGCCCTGATGACCTTTGGGGACAGCCCCAGCCCTTTCACGATTGAGAGTCGAGGTGGTTGCCCAGGGCTCGGGAATAAATCCCTCCTGCTCTCCGCTATCCTGAAATCGGCAGGTTCGGAAACTGCTGAGGAGAAAGAAAATCAGGGGATTCTGTCCAGGTTTCCCGGGGAGCTAGGGAGAGAAACACACCTCAAAGGTCAGAGTTAACTGAGCAATTTTACTGGAAGATTTTCCATCCTACTGTAACCCCGGCAGAAAACTAGCCACCAGGATACATGAACACCAACTAGCCACAAAACGACATGACTCTCTCTCACTTGTATCCTTACATACAGATGAGGAAGGACACCACTTTGACTGGGACAACACATCCATCCTAGGACAAGCCAAACAGAGACACGCACGAGAATTCCTAGAAGCATGGCATTCCAACCGGAACTCTATCAGCAAACACATCGAGTTAGACCCCATCTACTACTCCCCGAGCGATAAAGAACAGGAAATGACATCACCAACCCAAGGAAACCTAAATACAAAGAGAAAACGCTTCATCCAGAGGCTCACTGATGATGTAACCTAGTACGGTGACGAAACGTCTGAAAATGAACCTTCCAGCTCAGTGAGCAAACCTACATCCGTGGTCTAGACACTTGGGAGTGCTGCAGAAGGGCGACAGGTGGGCGTGTTCAAGACCCTGAGTGGTTTGGGAGGCTGGATGAGTCACGTAAAGGACGTTGGTGAGGCCTGTACTGGAGAACTGTGTCCAGATCTGGTCCCCCTGTTACAGGAAGGACATTTTTAAACTGGAGAGGGTTCAGAAGAGATCTATCGGGATGTTGCCGGGACTGGAGGGTTTGGGTTCTTAGAAGCTCATAGATTCCCTGCAGTGTGGAAACAGGCCGTTCAGCCCAACAAGTCCACACCGACCCTCCGAAGAGTAACCCACCCAGATCCATTCCACGTACCCTAATACTCTACATCTACCCCTGACTAATCCACCTAAACTACACACCCCTGAACATAGAACATTCCAGCGCAGTACAGGCCCTTCAGCCCTCGATGTTGCGCTGAGCTGTGGAACCAAACTGAAGCCGATCGAACCTACCTGATTCTATTCTCGTCCATATGTCTATGCAATCAACATATAAATGCCCTTAAAGTTGGCTAGTCTGCTGTTACAGGCAGCGCGTTCCACACCCCTATTACCCTCTGAGTAAAGAACCTACCTCTGATATCTGTCCTATATCTATCACCCCTCATGTTAACCTTCACAATCTGAGGAAAACGCCTCTCACTGTCCACACTCTCTAACCTTCTGATTATCTCGTACAATCACGGGGAGAATGTGCAAACTCCACACAGACAGTCACCCGAGGCTGGAAGTGAACCTGGCATACAGTGCGCATGAGGCAGCAGTGCTAACCACTGAGTCACCACATTATAAAGAGAGGCTCGATAGGCTGGGACCACAATTTCCTTAGAGAGTAGGAGGTTAAGGGGCTAATATAGAGAGGTTTATAAAATCATCACTTGCACGTTCTCCCCGTGTCTGTGTGGGTTTCCTTCGGGTGCTCCAGTTTCCTCCCACAATCCAAAGATGTGCAGGTTAGGGTGGATTGGCCGTGCTAAACTGTCCCATAGTGCCCAGGGATGTGCAGGTTAGGGTGGATTGGCCGTGCTAAATTGTCCCATAGTGCCCAGGGATGTGCAGGTTAGGGTGGATTGGCCATGCTAAACTGTCCCATAGTGCCCAGGGATGTGCAGGTTAGGGTGGATTGGCCGTGCTAAATTGCCCCATAGTGCCCAGGGATGTGCGGGTTAGGGTGGGTTGGCCGTGCTAAATTGTCCCATAGTGCCCAGGGATGTGCAGGTTAGGGTGGATTGGCCGTGCTAGATTGTCCCATAGTGCCCAGGGATGTGCAGGTTAGGGTGGATTGGCCGTGCTAAATTGTCCCATAGTGCCCAGGGATGTGCAGGTTAGGGTGGGTTGGCCGTGCTAAATTGTCCCATAGTGCCCAGGGATGTGCAGGTTAGGGTGGATTGGCCGTGCTCAATTGTCCCATAGTGCCCAGGGATGTGCAGGTTAGGGTGGATTGGCCGTGCTCAATTGTCCCATAGTGCCCAGGGATGTGCAGGTTAGGGTGGGTTGGCCGTGCTAAATTGTCCCATAGTGTCCAGGGATGTGCAGGTTAGGGTGGATTGGCCGTGCTAAATTGTCCCATAGTGCCCAGGGATGTGCAGATTAGGGTGGATTGGCCGCGCTAAATGTCCCATAGTGCCCAGGGATGTGCAGGTCAGGGTGGATTGGCCAGGGGAATTGCAGGGATATTGGGTCAGGGTAGGGGAGTGGGATGCTCTTTGGAGGGGCCGGCCTGGACTGATGGGTCGAGTGGCCTGCCTCTGCTCTGTCGGGATTGTATGATTCTATGAAGGACATGGATAGCGTGAATAGTCAAGGTGTTTTCTGTGGAGCGGGGTTCAAGGTGCGAGGGGAAAGGGACGTGAGAGCGATCTCTGTCACACAGAGGGTGGTACGTGTATGGAATGAGCTGCCAGAGGAAGTGGTGGAGGCTGGTACAATTACAACATTGAAGAGGCATTTGGATGGGTATATGAATAGGAAGGGTTTGGAGGGATATGGGCCGGGTGCTGGCAGGTGGGACTAGATTGGGTTGGGATGGTTGTTGGGTTGGGCCGAAGGGTCTGTGTACGTGCTGTTTGACTCTCGTGCTGGATGGGGTGGGGTGAGGTGGGCAAAACGAGGACAGGAACCATCCCCCCCAGGGTCATTGGCATTCGGAATTCTCTCCCTCACCACCTTCGCCTGTCCAGGGTGACACATTTGGTTACTCTCAAGGTAAAGTTTGGTTTGATGGTGGGGGGGGGGGGGGAACGTCTCGACTGATCGGAAAGGGATGGCACAGGCCGTGAGGGAGGCCTCAATCTGATGGTTTTATGGAACGGGGTAGCAGCCCTCAATGGGCTGAACAGCCTGCTCGTGATCTTCTCTTAGGGACTTTCCCTTCCTCCTAACCCTTTCCGAGTTGGAGAGATGGCTATCGCCCCAGGGATGAAGAACAGGAAGCTGTCTTACTGCTTTAACAAGGGTCCGACCACACGGGAGAATGGTAAACCCAGAGCCCAGGGGGAAGCATCTCAGGAATCGGGATTAGCGCGCCTCAAGTCAGTATTGAGTCTCCTCCTGCCCACACCCGGACCCATTCCTGGGTGTAACCTCTCCAGCTCTCCTGCAGAATTTCTCTGACCCTCCCTCTCAAGCCCTCCCCCCGAAACGGTCTTCCGCAAAAGGGGGCATTCCTGGAATAAAAGACATGGAACAAACCAGACCAGGGGCTATGAACCAACTTGGGATTTGAACTTTCCCCCCAGGTCGCAATCTCTCACGTCTCCCTGAGGCTGCAGTCGCTCAATGAGAGCTCAGGTTGACTCAGACTGACCTGTTGCAGAATCCGAGAGTGTTCTCTCTCTCTCTCTCTCTCTCTCTCCCCTCCTCTCAAACAGGGCAGCGCTGATGGTCTCTCTCTCTCTATCGATCGTCCCCCTCTCTGGTGCAATCTTCCACAAACTGTGTTTATTCAGAGCCAAGCCTGGCTCCCGAACCAATCAGCCCCAGCTTCCTGGTGTTCATTCCAAACAGACGAAACTGAATTGAGCTGAACCAGATTCTTAACCCTTTAAGAACACTTTCATCACTGTCCTGACTGGCATCTAATAACTTCCAATTCGGACTCTGTGGTTAGCACAGCTGCCTCACACAGTCCTATTCCACCCCAGGGCGACTGTCGGTGGGGGGTTTGCCTGGGTTTGCTCCAGGGATGTACAGGTTAGGGTGGATCGGCCGCGCTAAATTGTCCCATAGTGCCCAGGGTTGTGCAGGTTAGGGGTGGATTGGCCGCGCTAAATTGTCCCATAGTGCCCAGGGATGTGCAGGTTAGGGTGGATTGGCCGTGCTCAATTGTCCCATAGTGTCCAGGGATGTGCAGGTTAGGGTGGATTGGCCGTGCCAAATTGTCCCATAGTGCCCAGGGATGTGCAGGTTAGGGTGGATTGGCCGTGCTAAATTGTCCCATAGTGCCCAGGGATGTGCAGGTTAGGGTGGATTGGCCGTGCTAAATTGTCCCATAGTGCCCAGGGATGTGCAGGTTAGGGTGGATTGGCCGTGCTCAATTGTCCCATAGTGTCCAGGGATGTGCAGGTTAGGGTGGATTGACCGTGGGAAATGTCTCTTTGACATACCCCCGTGTTCCCTGGCCAACATCTCTGCTGCTTCTGGTTTGCTCCAGTGAAGCTCAGTGCAAGCTGGAAGAACAGCACCTCATTTTCCGCTTGGGGGGGGTCCCAGCAGCCCTCGGGACTCAATATCGGGATCAATCATTTTAGGACCTTCTCCCACACTCTTACCCCAACCCCCACACACCTATTCATGATGAAGGGCTTATACCTGAAATGTCGATTCTCTTGCTCCTCACACACTCTCGCCTTGTTATCACATCATCTGCGTTTGCCCACAGCCCATTGTTTGCCACAGACAGTCACCATTAAGTCACCCATCCCAGCGTTCCTCTCTCTGTCTGGGGACTCCATTCTCACATACCGTTTATTCCTTACCTCATCCCCCTGACCCGACCCCACCTTCTGTGCCAATGTCAACACCGTCCCATCTGCCATCAGTTCTGAGGACCTGAAACATTAACCCTGCTCTCTCTCTCTCGGTGGAGCTGCTGAGCTTTTCCAGCAACTTCTGTAGCTTTGAATGACATCAATCACAGAGCTTGATAAGGGAGGCGGGCGACAAGGAGGCAGAGGTTATTGGGAAGGGGCATGGGGGGGGGGGCGCGAGGGGCTGAATGGTCTCCTCTTGCAACAGGTTTGGACACTTATGTACATGCTCCACCTCAGACCTCCCAGTGGAACTCAATGGAAGGCAGGCCTGACCTGAAGGATGCAGTGCAGCTCGTTCTGATGTGGAGAAGCACACAGCACCAGGTTAGAATCCAACAGGTTTATTTGGAAGCACTAGCTTTCAGAGCACTGCTCCTTCCTCAGGTGGCTGTGGAGCGGGACCATAAGACACAGAATTAACAGCAATCCAGGTTTGTTCGATATATCATTTCAGTTGCACGACGCTGTAATCTTTTGCTATACATTCTGTGTCTTACGATCTTGAAGGAGCGTCGCTCCGAAAGCTAGTGCTTCCAAATAAACCTGTTGGGACGATAACCTGGTGTTGGGCTATCGTTAAATCAGCTCATTCGCGATTTGCATTCATGTAGCGCCACCTCAGGAGCATCGCGAAGTGCTGCCCGGGTGTCGAAGCGATCGCAAAGGTTATTCTTGCACAGCAAGATCCCACAAACGGCAATGTTTTCCCTCCCCTGCTGTTTAAACCTGACTTAGGTTATAGGAGAATGTTTGGATGGGTCACACCGGGGAGAGATTCCCTGCGTTTATAGATTCCACGGTGGGTGCGGCTGCTGTAAAATCACTCAATATCGCAACTTGTTTCTTCTGTTCACGGGATGCGGGTCCAGCATTTATTGCCTGACCCTAGTTGCTCCTTGAGATGGTGTTGGGGAGGCACCTTAGAGATGTACAGCACGGAAACAGACCCTCCACTCCATTTTGTCCATGCTGATTTGATATCCTAACCTCATCTAGTCCCATTTGCCAACATTTGGCCCATATCCTTCTAAACCCTTCCTACTCATATACCCAGTCACATACCTTTTAAATATTGTCATTGTACCAGCCTCCATCCCTTCCTCGAGCAGGTCATCCCATACAAGCTCCACCCTCTGTGAGAAAATGTTGCCCCTTTTTAAATCTTACCCCCCCCCTCACCTTAAACCTCTGCCCTCTCTAGTTTTGGACTCCCCCGTCCCAGGGAAAAGACCTTTGTCTATTTACCCTACCCCTGGCCCTCCTGGTTTTACAAACCCCAATGAGGTCACCTCCCAGCCTCTGACACTCCAGGGGCAACTACCCCCAGCCTGTCCCTCAACTATTTTCATTAGAATAGTGACTGTGGCATCCTTCACCTGAGGTGGGGGGCAGGTTGATGGCAAAAGGTGGCATCTCCAGCTGCTCTGTTGGGAGCAATATTAAATGATTTTTGTTCTCTTCTGTTGCTGTGCAGCGGGGGTTCGAACCCAGGGGGGGGGTTTTTTTTGCTTTCGGAGACGGTTTGTGAGCCGGGTGAGGAGGGAGCTATTCAGTCAGTCCATCAGAAATAAATAGCTCAGGTAGGAGTTCACCGGGCACTCCCCGATTCTGTAAGACTTGATTGTTTGCCTATCTGAAATACCTCCAGTGAGTGTAAATACCGACACACCCATCGAGTAGTGCTCTGGGATCAGGCACCGAGAAACCACAGGCAATAGCTCAGTTGGGTAAGGGGGATAAGTTTTGGTGGTGGTGGGGGGAGTTCCTCCAGGAATTGCGCTGGGTTGAGGAAGTCACGCTGGTCGCTCAACTTTACAATCATTAACCAGAGCAAACGGAACTACCGAGTCAAGGACACCTCACCAAAGACTCGGGCATGTTTGGGGAGGGAGTAAAGTCGCCCCGAGTCCTGGCTGGTTCTCATGGAGATGCTGACATCTCTCCATAGCATCTGAAATGTGACGTAACCCACCTTCATAACACAGGAGCGAGAGCGCGGGTTTTAATGTTTAGCCACAATTAAACCTCACATCGCCCTCGGGATAATCAGTGTGGCTGACTCATTCCTTTCTCGGTAAGCTAGGAATGTAGGCATTTGTACGGAGGTGGACGCAGCAATTCACACCCACATTCGTACGTGTTTCCAGTTGGCTTCCGAGACACTCTAGTGTGCTCCAGGAGCAATGGGCACGGGAGATTGGCCCTATCTCTTGGAGTCTGCCCAGTTTCTCCTTTGTAGGCTTCAGCTCTTCCGTCTTCGTGCTGTCAAGCCAAGTCTCCTCCAATAAGGTGCCACAGAATGGGAGGTCAGGAGGCAATATCTGAACATGGATCCAAGGGTTGGTTAGCCAACGGGGAGCTGAGGATGTGAAGCAATTCCAGGAGGCTAAGCCCGTGGGAACTAGGTTTGCCAGGAGCGTCGAGCCCAGTTGGAGGGTAAACGGTCAACAACTTTGCCTCGGGTGGGGGGGGGGGGGGGGGGGGGGGAACGGAGCAAGTTTGGCCAATCCTCTTCAGTTTAGAGGAATCGGAGGAGATTGAGTTGAGATCTTTAAGGTGCTAATTGCCAAAGTAGACGCAGACAGGACGCTCCCCCCCACCCCAACAACACGGTCTAGAAGGGGAGGTCACGGTTTTAGGACAAGAGGCAGCAAACTTAAAAACAGAGATGCAATTACCTCTCTCAAAGGCTGGGGAGTCTGTGGAACCCACTCCCCGAGGGGGGGCTGGATGCAGAGACACTGAGTAAACCTAACGAGGAGACCATTTTCAAATCAGTAACAGGTTGAAGGGGCCACACAAGAAAGTGGAGTTGAGGCTGAGATGAGATCAGCGTATTAAAACGGTGGAGCAGGCTAGAGGGGCTGAATGGCCCTGAACTCCTAGCTCTGAGGTAGAGAATTTCCCAAAACGGGTAGGCATACCGAAGGGGGCGAGTGAACATTCAGATTAACGCTGGCAAACACCAACATCTCCACTTTGGCAGGAAGAATAGAAAAAGCGGAGAGAGAGAAAGGAGGGGGGAAGAGAGAGAAAGGAGGGGGGAAGAGAGAGAGAAAGGAGGGGGGAGAGAGAGAAAGGAGGGGGGAAGAGAGAGAGAAAGGAGGGAGAGAAAGGAGGGGGGTGAGAGAGAGAAAGGGGGGAGAGAGAGAACATGGGGTGAGAGAGAGAGAGAGAAGGGGGAGAGAGAGAAGGGAAGAGAGAGAGAGAGAGAGAGAAGGGGGGGAGAGAGAGAGAAGGGGGGAGAGAGATAGAGAAAGGGGAGAGCGAGAAAAGGGGGAAAGAGAGAAAGGAGGGGGAGAGAGAGAGAGAGAGAGAAGGGGGAGAGAGAGAGAGAGATTGCAGAACTCTATTGTACAGGATGGTCTGCTGTCTGAGGCAGTAACAGTGGGTGATTAGGGAGACAGCTGAAAGGGTGCCATTTGGTGGAGTTGAATATAAAAGTATGGAGGGTTTGCCGAGAGGTGAAACCACACCAGGAGGTTTGGACGCCTTCTCTCGAGAAGACATTTTCAATGCACCGAGGGAGTCAAGGAGCACAGTAAAGTCAGGGTTGAAACTGTAACCACATCTCCACGAACACAGTCAATCAAACCTCCCACATCCTAAAGCTCCTCTATGACCTTCCTCATTCCTTCATTTGTCCCAAAACCTCTCCCACGGGTGTCGGAGCAACGATCCTCAATTTGCCTGTCAATCCTTCCAGCCACGGATTTGGACCGAAGAGAGAATTGAGGTGGCTGGGTGAGGAGACAGGACAGTACAGTACATACAGCAAGGAAACAGTCTGTGCCGACTCAGTGCTCCTGGCACATGTCCCTCCAACCCTTTCCTGTTCATGAACTTACCCAAATGTCTTTTAAACGGTCTATAATTGTACCCACATCCAACACTTCCTCAGGAAGTTCATTCCACACAGACTTTAAAAAAAAATTGCCCCTCAGTCTTTAAATCTTTCATCTTGAAATCCCGCCCCCCCCATCTGAGGAAAAAGACCCCTGCTATTCACCTTATCCATGCCCCTCACGATTTTATAAACCTCCATGAGGTCACCTCTCCTGTGCTCCGGTGAAACAAATCCCAGCCTCTAATAACCCAAACCTGGCTCTGCCCTGGTAACTCTCTTCTGAACCCTCTCCAGCCTCACCGTCACCTTATTCTCTCTCACCTCCAGCTCAACCAGATCTCTGGCACCACATGAATTCAGGACTTTTGCAACCCCTCCCTATTTTCCAGGTCTCTGAAATCCATCTTCAATAGGTTCTGACAACCTTTGACTAGAGGATTGGGTGCGTGTTGGCAGTTCCTCACGAGGCAGCCTCTGTCAGATTCTCCAGGTCAGCGTCCCCACACACCACGAGATGTTGAGCAAACCCCCCCCGAGTGGTTTATATAGGTCTCGCCTTGGCATTTCCCCAGATGCTCTCCTCAGTCAGACTGGCACAAAGACAGAAGCCAATCTCAGAGTGGTGGCAGGCAACAGTCACATCACTACAGCAGCTGCAAGTGCCAAGGGGCACATTAACACTTCAGTGAAGACGGATTTGATGCAGAGACATTTATTCTTACAAATTAAAACATAAACCAGGAGTAAGGTTTGTGTGATTTAAACGATGGGAGAGTATCTAGCCAGAGGCCATGGGTCACTATGCCAGTATGTACACAGGTAACACTGCCCCCAAACCCACCCACCCCTCCAAAATCAAACCCATAACCTGTTTCCCCCCCCTCCCCCCCCCCGCCCCAGTCTGTACACAGCACAGAGGGGACAGTGTCAGTAACTGTTCAGTCATTAC
>NC_092759.1:4125780-4175584 GCF_047496795.1 Chiloscyllium punctatum
TGAATTTCTGCTTTTCTCTTTTATAAATTCTGCTTTTTTTTTTTGACTGGAAGGTGGTTTTCAGTTCTGGCTTCTTTGTATTAGAAATTGGAGTAGCAGAAAGTGAAGGGGGGCTGTCAGATAATACAGCAGAACGAAGGTAGGTTGGAGAGTTGGGCAGAGGAAAGGCAGATGGAGTTCAATCCGGGCAAATGTGAGGAGATACATTTCCGAAGATCCAATTCAAGGGAGAACTAGAAGGTAAATAATAAAGCCCTGGGGAACCTTGATGTCCAGAGAGACCTGGGTGTTCAGGCCCATTGTACCCTGAAGATGGCAACGTAGGTCAGTTGGGGTGGTCAAGGTGGCAAACGGCATGCTTTCCTTCATCGGTCGGGGTATTGAGTACAAGGGCTGGCAGGTCATGTGACAGTTGGGTAGGACTTTGGTTTGGCCGCAATTGGAATACTGCGTACCGTTCTGGTCACCAGATTACCGGAAGGATGTGGATGCTTTGGAGAGGGTGCAGAGGAGGTTCACCAGGATGTTGACCTGGTATGGAGGGTGGTGGCTATGAGGAGAGGTCGAGTAGATTAGGATTATTTTCATTAGAAAGACGGAGGTTGAGGGGGGGGGGAACCTGATTGAGGTCGACAACTTCATGAGAGGGATAGACAGGGTGGAGAGCAGGAAGGTTTATCCCAGAGTGGGGGAGTCAATTACTAGGGGTCACGAGTTCAAGGGGAGAGGGGAAAGGGTTTTGGGGAGATGTGTGTGGAAAATTCTTTACACTGAGGGTGGTGGGTGCCTGGAACACATTAACAGTGGAGATGGTAGAGGCGGGGCACGATAGCGTCATTGAAGGTGGATCTAGACAGATACCTGTATGGGCAGGGAGCAGAGGGATACAGGCCCTTTAGCAAATAGGTGATAGGTTTAGATAGAGGATCTGGATTGGCACAGGCTTGGAGGGCCGAAGGGCCTGTTTCTGTGCTGGAATGTTCTTTGTTCTTTGAGACAGCGGTGCAGAATGGCGGCTTTGCGCACTGTACTCCTGTACTTGAGGATGCGTAACAATGAAAGCTCATTCTAATTCCCACATGGAAGCTTGGGTCTAACACTCTGTCGCTCTCCCTCCCTCTCTCCGTCCATCTCTCCCTCCCTCCATCTATCCCCTCCCTCTCCTCTTCCCTCCCTCACTCCCTCCCCTCCCTCTCACCCTTCCTCTCTCCGTCCCTCTCTCTCTCCTCCCTCCATCCCTCCCTCTCTCTCTTCCTCCCTCCCTCTTTCCCTCCTCTCCTCCCTCCTCTCTCTCCCTCCTACTCTCTCTCCCTTCCATCTCTCACTCCCTTCCTCTCTCCTCTTCTCCCTCCTCTCTCTCTCCCTCTCTCTCCCTCTCGCTTCTTCCCTCCCTCTCTCCCTCCCTCTCACCCTCCCACTCTCTCTCTCTCTCTCTCTCCTCTCCCCTCCCTCCCTCTCTCCGCCAGGGCACTGCGCCAACCAGTCGGTAGGATCCATTTCGCTGGCACAGAGTTGGCCAGCCAATGGCCGGGCTACATGGATGGAGCCGTCCAATCAGGCGAAAGGGCTGCCCGGGAGGTAAGAGCCACAGGGCAGGGGAGGGGCAGCAGAGCAGAGTGGTCTCAGGGACGGCCATTAGGGGCTTCAAAGGGAGAGAATCATTGGCGAGGGGGGGGGGGAATGAATGGGCTTTCGAGAGTCAGGAAGGGAGTTACGTTCTGTAAGGGTGACAATGAGATGTTTTAAAAAAAATTATTGAACCCATTTTTCCCAATTTACCTGTAATTACACACCCGTGGAGTGAGGTTGGTGGGGGGAGGTCTTGAACCCCGGCCTCCTGGTCCAGAGGTGGGGACACTGCCACTGTGACACAGAAGGGCCCTATTTGCACTTTTAAAATTTAACTTCTTTTTCAAATCAGCTTATTCAGGAGTATTATTACACACCTCTGGTGCAGTGAGGGGGGGACAGGGGACTAGAATGAAGGAGTCCCAGTCCAGAGATAGGAACATTTACCACTGTGCCACAGGAGGGCCCTGCTTGCATTTTTTTAATTTAACTTATTTTTCTAATCCAACTGTTCAGAGTTGTTACTACACACCTTCAGAGCAGGGGGGGGATCTTGAACCCAGGGCGAGGAACACTACCACTATAGCACAGGAGGGGCTCTTATATTGATAAATATTATTATAAGTGAGTAATTCACTGCAGGTTCATTGAAAGTGGAGTCGCAGGTAGATAGGAGAGTGAAGGCAGCGTTTGGTATGCTTTCCTTTATTGGTCAGAGTATTGAGTACAGGAGTTGGGAGGTCATGTTGCGGCTGTACAGGACATTGGTTAGGGCACTGTTGGAATATTGCGTGCAATTCTGGTCTCCTTCCTATTGGAAAGATGTTGTGAAACTTGAAAGGGTTCAGAAAAGATTTACAAGGATGTTGCCAGGGTTGGAGGATCTGAGCTACAGGGAGAGGCTGAACAGGCTGGGGCTGTTTTCCCTGGAGTGTCAGAGGCTGAGGGGTGACCTTATAGAGGTTTATAAAATCATGAGGGGCATGGAGAGGGTAAATAGGCAAAGTCTTTTCCCTGGGGTCGGGGAGTCCAGAACTAGAGGGGCATAGGTTTAGGGTGAGAGGGGAAAGATATAAAAGAGACCCAAGGGGCAACTTTTTCACACAGAGGGTGGTACGGGTATGGAATGAGCTGCCAGAGGATGTGGTGGAGGCTGGTACAATTGCAACATTCAAGAGGCATTTGGATGGGTATATGAATAGGAAGGGTTTGGAGGGAGATGGGCCGGGGTGCTGGCAGGTGGGACTAGATTGGGTTGGGATATCTGGTCGGCATGGACGGGTTGGACCGAAGGGTCTGTTTCCGTGCTGTAGGTCTCTATGACTCTACGATTCCTGACCTCTGGCCTCACACAGAGTCCCTGAAGCAGAAGGCCATGGAATCCAGGCCTTTGTTGATATTTCCAACAGGAAGCATCTTCTCTTTGGGCCAACATTGGTCAACCAGACGCTGCCAGTGTTTCAGGAAGGAGGCTGTCATGTCTCTTCACCAGGTCCCTGGCTCCCGTTGACTGGCACAGGCCTCACTCAAACACCCACCGTCTGCTCTGCCCTTTGCAGGTTTTGCGACAGCTCAGAAGGAATGGCTCGGAGGAGATCTCCCAGGCTGAGGCGCCCCTCCCCTCGGATTGTGTGTCCACCCCAGAGGGAGGGTCCTGGCTCGCACGCGTCTTGCCCACCCGCCACACCCTCCTACATTTCGGAGGCATCGTACTCGCTGCTGGGCTGGCCTGGTTCTTTCAGTCGAAACTGTGAGGGAACACCCCCCAAAAAACATAAACTGTGAGGGAACACCCCCCAAAAAACATAAACTGTGAGGGAACACCCTCCAAAAAAATAATCTGTGAGGGAACACACATCAAAAATATAAACGGTGGGGGATGGGGGACACGGACAGGGATGGGGGACACGGAGGGGGACGGGGACACAGAGGGGGGTGGGGGACACGGAGGGGGATGGGGGACACGGAAGGGGATGGGGGATGGGGGACACGGAGGGGGATGGGGGACACTGAGGGGGATGGGGGATGGGGGATGGGGGACACGGAGGGGAATGGGGGACACTGAGGGGAATGGGGATAGGGGACACGGAGGGGGATGGGGGACACTGAGGGGGATGGCAGATGGGGGACACGGAGGGGAATGGGGACACTGAGGGGGATGGGGGACACTGAGGGGGATGGGGACACTGAGGGGGATGGCGGATGGGGGACACGGAGGGGAATGGGGGACACGGAGGGGGATGGGGACATGGAGGGGGATGGGGGGATGGGGGGACACGGAGGGGAATGGGGGATGGGGACACGGAGGGGGATGGGGGATGGGGGACACGGAGGGGAATGGGGGATGGGGGACACGGAGGGGAATGGGGGATGGGGGACACGGAGGGGAATGGGGGACACTGAGGGGGATGGGGGGATGGGGGACACGGAGGGGAATGGGGGACACTGAGGGGAATGGGGATAGGGGACACGGAGGGGGATGGGGGACACTGAGGGGGATGGCAGATGGGGGACACGGAGGGGAATGGGGACACTGAGGGGGATGGGGGACACTGAGGGGGATGGGGACACTGAGGGGGATGGCGGATGGGGGACACGGAGGGGAATGGGGACACTGAGGGGGATGGGGACATGGAGGGGGATGGGGACATGGAGGGGGATGGCGGATGGGGGACACGGAGGGGAATGGGGGACACAGAGGGGGATGGGGACATGGAGGGGGATGGGGGATGGGGGACACGGAGGGGAATGGGGGATGGGGGACACGGAGGGGGATGGGGGATGGGGGACACGGAGGGGAATGGGGGATGGGGGACACGGAGGGGAATGGGGGATGGGGGACACGGAGGGGAATGGGGGATGGGGGACACGGAGGGAGATGGGGGATGGGGGACACGGAGGGAGATGGGGACACTGAAGGGGATGGGGGACACGGAGGAGAATGGGGGACACCGAGGGGAATGGGGGATGGGGGACACGGAGGGGGATGGGGATGGGGGACACAGAGGGAGATGGGGACACAGAGGGGATGGGGGACACGGAGGGGGATGGGGGACACGGAGGGGGATGGGGGACACGGAGGGAGATGGGGACACAGAGGGGATGGGGGACACGGAGGGGGATGGGGGACACTGAGGGAGGTGGAGGGCACGGAAGGAGATGGGGGACACGGAGGGGGATGGGGGACACAGAGGGGGATGGGGGATGGGGAACATGGAGGGGGATGGGGGATGGGTCAAAGTGGGGGATGGGGGTTGGAGACACGGAGGGGGATGGGGGATGGGGAACACGGAGGGGGATGGGGGATGGGGTCACAGTGGGGGATGGGGGGCACGGAGGGGGATGGGGGATGGGGACACAGAGGGGGATGGGGGATGGGGACACAGTGGGGGATGGGGGTTGGGGACAGCCCCCTCCCCCATCCCTCACCTCATCTCAGTCCTACCCCATCTCTGTCCCCCAACACCATGGGGCTGTAGGGTTCTGATGGGGCTGGATGTTTCTGGGAGGTTTTCCCACAGCCAGACGGAAATGGGAGCAGGGTGCTAACGGAATGTTCCGGTCTTTCCAAAACGTACGATTCAGGCTCTGACCCATCAGGCCGTTCGGCAAACGGATGGGATTGGAATTGTGGATAAGTATTAAACAAATGAACTTTAGCTCACCAGTGGCTCACAATGTGGTTTCTGAATCAGCTTTCTGGGTGGAACGAGAGACATTTGGCCCATCACTCCCATTCTATCCCTGAGAGAGAGACTGTGAGAGGGGGAGACTGTGAGAGGGAGGCTGTGAGAGAGAGACTGTTCGAGAGAGAGAGAGAGAGAGACTGAAAGAGAGAGACTGAGAGAGGGAGACAGTGAGAGAGGGAGACTGTTAGAGACTGTGAAAGAGAGAGACTGAGAGAGAGAGATTGAGAGAGGGAGACTGTGAGAGAGACTGTGAGAGAGAGAGAGACTGAGAGAGGGAGACTGTGAGAGAGAGAGATTAAGAGAGGGAGACTGTGAGAGAGAGACAGTTAGAGAGAGAGAGAGAGAGAGAGATTGAGAGAGGAGACTGTGTGAGAGAGATTGTGAGAGAGATTGTGAGAGAGAGAGACTGAGAGAGGGAGACTGTGAGAGAGGGAGAGACAGAGAGAGAGAGACTTTATGAGAGTGTGTGTGAGAGAGGAGCAGCTACCATTTTGGACACAGACATGTCTGGCTGGGCCAATGTCCTTAATTGCCCCTTGAACTGAGAGCCTGTTGAGGCAATTTCCGAGGGGCAGGTTACAGTCAATCCCATCGCTGTCATCCCGGAGTCCCATAGCGGGACAGACCCCGTAAAGAGGGGGAGATGCCCCCCTCAAAGAGGCATTAATGAACTCAATGGGGGGGGGGGGGGGGGATGGGGAATTTCTTTAAAGTGACAATTATCGGTGACCCAATGCGCTCCTCCCTCTCCAAGCTCCATGTCCTCAAACAGCCCGATGAGTCGGCTGCAAGATATTCCCGAATTAGGGACTGTCCACTAATCACAGGGATTTCCCAAGAAAGTGCACTTGACACGGATCAGATATCAGTCAGAGATACCGCACAATACCATGGGACACTGAGCAAAACAGAGTCTAAAGTTAGACACATTTGTTACGTCTTGTTCTCCTGCCTTTTAATTCGAAATTCCGGTTTGATTTCCTGTGTTTGAAGAGATTGGCAACACCACACAACACTTTCCCCTGTGTTTTCCACAAGGTACACATGACGATAAATAAATCAAATTAGACCAGTCGTGCCAATGTGGGTTAGTGCTGAGGGAGCGGGCACTGTCAGAGGGTCAGTGCTGAGGGAGTGCCGCACTGTCAGAGGGTCAATGCTGAGGGAGTGGGCACTGTCGGAGGGCCAGTGCTGAGGGCGTGGGCAATGTCAGAGGGTCAGTGCTGAGGGAGCGGGCACTGTCGGAGGGTCAGTGCTGAGGGAGCGGGAACTGTTGGTGGGTCAGTGCTGAGGGAGTGGGCACTGTCCACTCCCTCAGTGAACCCAGGGAGTGAACCCAGGGCTAGGAACACTACCACTATAGCACAGGAGGGGCTCTTATATTGATAAATATTATTATAAGTGAGTAATTCACTGCAGGTTCATTGAAAGTGGAGTCGCAGGTAGATAGGAGAGTGAAGGCAGCGTTTGGTATGCTTTCCTTTATTGGTCAGAGTACTGAGTACAGGAGTTGGGAGGTCATGTTGCGGCTGTACGGGACATTGGTTAGGCCACTGTTGGAATATTGTGTGCAATTCTGGTCTCCTTCCTATCAGAAAGATGATGTGAAACTTGAAAGGGTTCAGAAAAGATTTACAAGGATGTTGCCAGGGTTGGAGGGTTTGAGCTACAGGGAGAGGCTGAACAGGCTGGGGCTGTTTTCCCTGGAGTGTCGGAGGCTGAGGGGTGACCTTATAGAGGTTTATAAAATCCTGAGGGGCGTGGGTAGGATAAATAGGCAAAGTCTTATTCATGGGGTCGGGGAGTCCAGATCTAGAGGGCATAGGTTTAGGGTGAGAGGGGAAAGATATAAAAGAGACCTAAGGGGCAACTTTTTCACGCAGAGGGTGGTACGTGTACGGAATGAGCTGCCAGAGGAAGTGGTGGAGGCTGGTACAATTGCAACATTTAAGAGGCATTTGGATGGGTATATGAATAGGAAGGGTTTGGAGGGAAATGGGCCGGGTGCTGGCAGGTGGGACTAGATTGGGTTGGGATATCTGGTCGGCATGGACGGGATGGACCGAAGGGTCTGTTTCCGTGCTGTACGTCTCTATGACTCTACGATTCCTGACCTCTGGCCTCACACAGAGTCCCTGAAGCAGAAGGCCATGGAATCCAGGCCTTTGTTGATATTTCCAACAGGAAGCATCTACTCTTTGGGCCAACATTGGTCAACCAGACGCTGCCAGTGTTTCAGGAAGGAGGCTGTCATGTCTCTTCACCAGGTTCCTGGCTCCCGTTGACTGGCACAGGCCTCACTCAAACACCCACCGTCTACTCTGCCCTTTGCAGGTTTTGCGACAGCTCGGAAGGAATGGCTCGGAGGAGATCTCCCAGGCTGAGGCGCCCCTCCCCTCGGATTGTGTGTCCACCCCAGAGGGAGGGTCCTGGCTCGCACGCGTCTTGCCCACCCGCCACACCCTCCTACATTTCGGAGGCATCGTACTCGCTGCTGGGCTGGCCTGGTTCTTTCAGTCGAAACTGTGAGGGAACACCCCCCAAAAAACATAAACTGTGAGGGAACACCCCCCAAAAAACATAAACTGTGAGGGAACACCCCCCAAAAAACATAAACTATGAGGGAACACCCCCCAAAAAACATAAACTATGAGGGAACGCCCCCCAAAAAACATAAACTGTGAGGGAACACCCCCCAAAAAACATAAACTGTGAGGGAACACCCCCCAAAAAACATAAACTGTGAGGGAACACCCCCCAAAAAAACATAAACTATGAGGGAACACCCTCCAAAACATAAACTGTGAGGGAACACCCTCCAAAAAACATAAACTGTGAGGGAACACACATCAAAAAACATAAACTATGAGGGAACACCCCCCAAAAAACATAAACTGTGAGGGAACACCCCCCAAAAAACATAAACTATGAGGGAACACCCTCCAAAAAACATAAACTGTGAGGGAACACCCTCCAAAAAACAAACTATGAGGGAACACCCCCCAAAAAACATAAACTGTGAGGGAACACCCCCCAAAAAAACATAAACTATGAGGGAACACCCCCCAAAACATAAACTGTGAGGGAACACCCTCCAAAAAACATAAACTGTGAGGGAACACCCTCCAAAAAACATAAACTGTGAGGGAACACCCCCCAAAAAACATAAACTATGAGGGAACACCCTCCAAAAAACATAAACTGTGAGGGAACACCCTCCAAAAAACAAACTATGAGGGAACACCCCCCAAAAAACATAAACTGTGAGGGAACACCCCCCAAAAAACAAACTATGAGGGAACACCCTCCAAAACATAAACTGTGAGGGAACACCCTCCAAAAAACATAAACTGTGAGGGAACACCCTCCAAAAAACATAAACTGTGAGGGAACACCCCCCAAAAAACATAAACTGTGAGGGAACACCCCCCAAAACATAAACTGTGAGGGAACACCCTCCAAAAAACATAAACTGTGAGGGAACACCCTCCAAAAAACATAAACTGTGAGGGAACACCCTCCAAAAAACATAAACTGTGAGGGAACACCCTCCAAAAAACATAAACTGTGAGGGAACACCCCCCAAAAAACATAAACTGTGAGGGAACACCCCCCCAAAACATAAACTGTGAGGGAACACCCTCCAAAAAACATAAACTGTGAGGGAACACCCTCCAAAAAACATAAACTGTGAGGGAACACCCCCCCAAAACATAAACTGTGAGGGAACACCCCCCAAAAAACATAAACTGTGAGGGAACACCCCCCAAAAAACATAAACTGTGAGGGAACACCCCCCCAAAACATAAACTGTGAGGGAACACCCTCCAAAAAACATAAACTGTGAGGGAACACCCTCCAATAAACATAAACTGTGAGGGAACACCCCCCCAAAACATAAACTGTGAGGGAACACCCTCCAAAAAACATAAACTGTGAGGGAACACCCTCCAAAAAACAAACTATGAGGGAACACCCCCCAAAAAACATAAACTGTGAGGGAACACCCCCCAAAAAACATAAACTGTGAGGGAACACCCTCCAAAAAACAAACTATGAGGGAACATCCCCCAAAACATAAACTGTGAGGGAACACCCTCCAAAAAACATAAACTGTGAGGGAACACCCCCCAAAAAACATAAACTGTGAGGGAACACCCCCCAAAAAACATAAACTGTGAGGGAACACCCCCCCAAAAAACATAAACTGTGAGGGAACACCCCCCAAAAAACATAAACTGTGAGGGAACACCCTCCAAAAAAACATAAACTGTGAGGGAACACCCCCCAAAAAACATAAACTGTGAGGGAACACCCCCCAAAAAACATAAACTGTGAGGGAACACCCCCCAAAAAACATAAACTGTGAGGGAACACCCTCCAAAAAACATAAACTGTGAGGGAACACCCCCCAAAAAACAAACTATGAGGGAACACCCCCCAAAAAACATAAACTGTGAGGGAACACCCTCCAAAAAACATAAACTGTGAGGGAACACCCCCCAAAAAACAAACTATGAGGGAACACCCCCCAAAAAACATAAACTGTGAGGGAACACCCCCCAAAAAACATAAACTGTGAGGGAACACCCTCCAAAAAACAAACTATGAGGGAACATCCCCCAAAACATAAACTGTGAGGGAACACCCTCCAAAAAACATAAACTGTGAGGGAACACCCCCCCAAAAAACATAAACTGTGAGGGAACACCCCCCCAAAAAACATAAACTGTGAGGGAACACCCCCCAAAAAACATAAACTGTGAGGGAACACCCTCCAAAAAAACATAAACTGTGAGGGAACACCCCCCAAAAAACATAAACTGTGAGGGAACACCCCCCAAAAAACATAAACTGTGAGGGAACACCCCCCCAAAACATAAACTATGAGGGAACACCCCCCAAAAAACATAAACTGTGAGGGAACACCCTCCAAAAAAACATAAACTGTGAGGGAACACCCCCCAAAAAACAAACTATGAGGGAACACCCTCCAAAAAACATAAACTGTGAGGGAACACCCTCCAAAAAACATAAACTGTGAGGGAACACCCCCCAAAAAAACATAAACTATGAGGGAACACCCTCCAAAACATAAACTGTGAGGGAACACCCTCCAAAAAAACATAAACTGTGAGGGAACACCCCCCAAAAAACAAACTATGAGGGAACACCCTCCAAAAAACATAAACTGTGAGGGAACACCCTCCAAAAAACATAAACTGTGAGGGAACACCCCCCAAAAAAACATAAACTATGAGGGAACACCCTCCAAAACATAAACTGTGAGGGAACACCCCCCAAAAAACATAAACTGTGAGGGAACACCCCCCAAAAAAACATAAACTATGAGGGAACACCCTCCAAAACATAAACTGTGAGGGAACACCCTCCAAAAAACATAAACTGTGAGGGAACACCCTCCAAAAAACATAAACTGTGAGGGAACACCCTCCAAAAAAACATAAACTGTGAGGGAACACCCCCCAAAACATAAACTGTGAGGGAACACCCCCCAAAACATAAACTGTGAGGGAACACCCCCCAAAAAACATAAACTGTGAGGGAACACCCCCCAAAAAACATAAACTGTGAGGGAACACCCTCCAAAACATAAACTGTGAGGGAACACCCCCCAAAAAACATAAACTGTGAGGGAACACCCCCCAAAACATAAACTGTGAGGGAACACCCCCCAAAACATAAACTGTGAGGGAACACCCCCCAAAAAACATAAACTGTGAGGGAACACCCTCCAAAAAACATAAACTGTGAGGGAACACCCCCCAAAAAACATAAACTGTGAGGGAACACCCTCCAAAACATAAACTGTGAGGGAACACCCCCCAAAAAACATAAACTATGAGGGAACACCCTCCAAAACATAAACTGTGAGGGAACACCCCCCAAAAAACATAAACTGTGAGGGAACACCCTCCAAAACATAAACTGTGAGGGAACACCCCCCAAAAAACATAAACTGTGAGGGAACACCCTCCAAAAAACATAAACTGTGAGGGAACACCCTCCAAAACATAAACTGTGAGGGAACACCCCCCAAAAAACATAAACTGTGAGGGAACACCCTCCAAAAAAACATAAACTGTGAGGGAACACCCCCCAAAAAACATAAACTGTGAGGGAACACCCTCCAAAAAACATAAACTGTGAGGGAACACCCCCCCAAAAAACATAAACTGTGAGGGAACACACATCAAAAATATAAACTGTGGGGGATGGGGGACACGGAGGGGGATGGGGGACGGGGGACACGGAGGGGGATGGGGGATGGGGGACACGGAGGGGGATGGGGGAAGGGGGACACGGAGGGGGATGGGGAATGGGGGACACGGAGGGAGATGGGGGATGGGGGACACAGAGGGGGATGGGGGACACGGAGGGGGATGGGGGATGGGGGACACGGAGGGGGATGGGGAACACGGAGGGGGATGGGGGACACGGAGAGGGATGGGGGACACGGAGGGGGATGGGGGACACTGAGGGGGATGGGGAACACGGAGGGGGATGGGGGACACTGAGGGGGATGGGGGACACGGAGGGGGATGGGGGACACTGAGGGGGATGGGGAACACGGAGGGGGATGGGGGACACGGAGGGAGATGGGGGACACGGAGGGGGATGGGGGACACTGAGGGGGATGGGGAACACGGAGGGGGATGGGGACACTGAGGGGGATGGGGGACACAGAGGGGGATGGGGGACACAGAGGGGGATGGGGAACACGGAGGGGAATGGGGACACAGAGGGGGATGGGGGATGGGAACACAGAGGGGGATGGGGGATGAGGAACACGGAGGGGAATGGGGACATGGAGGGGGATGGGGACACGGAGAGGGTTGGGGGGCACGGAGGGGGATGGGGACATGGAGGGGGATGGGGGACACAGCGGGGGATGGGGAATGGGTCACAGAGGGGGATGGTGGATGGGGACACAGTGGGGGCTGGAGGTTGGGGACACAGAGGGGGATGGGGGTTGGGGACAGCCCCCTCCCCTATCCCCCACCTCATCTCAGTCCTACCCCGTCTCTGTCCCCCAACACCATGGGGATGTAGGGCTCTGATGGGGCTGGATGTTTCTGGGAGGTTTTCCCACAGCCAGACGGAAATGGGAGCAGGGTGCTAACGGAATGTTCCGGTCTTTCCAAAACGTACGATTCAGGCTCTGACCCATCAGGCCGTTCGGCAAATGGATGGGATTGGAATTGTGGATAAGTATTAAACAAATGAACTTTAGCTCACCAGTGGCTCACAATGTGGTTTCTGAATCAGCTTTCTGGGTGGAACGAGAGACATTTGGCCCATCGCTCCCATTCTATCCCTGAGAGAGAGACTGTGAGAGAGGGAGACTGTGAGAGGGAGGCTGTGAGAGAGAGACTGTTCGAGAGAGAGAGAGAGAGACTGAAAGAGAGAGACTGAGAGAGGGAGACAGTGAGAGAGGGAGACTGTGAGAGAGACTGTGAGAGAGAGAGAGACTGAGAGAGGGAGACTGTGAGAGAGAGAGATTAAGAGAGGGAGACTGTGAGAGAGAGACAGTTAGAGAGAGAGAGAGAGATTGAGAGAGGAGACTGTGTGAGAGAGATTGTGAGAGAGAGAGAGAGAGAGACTGAGAGAGGGAGACTGTGAGAGAGGGAGAGACAGAGAGAGAGAGACTTTATGAGAGTGTGTGTGAGAGAGGAGCAGCTACCATTTTGGACACAGACATGTCTGGCTGGGCCAATGTCCTTAATTGCCCCTTGAACTGAGAGCCTGTTGAGGCAATTTCCGAGGGGCAGGTTACAGTCAATCCCATCGCTGTCATCCCGGAGTCCCATAGCGGGACAGACCCCGTAAAGAGGGGGAGATGCCCCCCTCAAAGAGGCATTAATGAACTCAATGGGGGGGGGGGGGGGGCATGGGGAATTTCTTTAAAGTGACAATTATCGGTGACCCAATGCGCTCCTCCCTCTCCAAGCTCCATGTCCTCAAACAGCCCGATGAGTCGGCTGCAAGATATTCCCGAATTAGGGACTGTCCACTAATCACAGGGATTTCCCAAGAAAGTGGACTTGACACGGATCAGATATCAGTCAGAGATACCGCACAATACCATGGGACACTGAGCAAAACAGAGTCTAAAGTTAGACACATTTGTTACGTCTTGTTCTCCTGCCTTTTAATTCGAAATTCCGGTTTGATTTCCTGTGTTTGAAGAGATTGGCAACACCACACAACACTTTCCCCTGTGTTTTCCACAAGGTACACATGACGATAAATAAATCAAATTAGACCAGTCGTGCCAATGTGGGTTAGTGCTGAGGGAGCGGGCACTGTCGTAGGATCAATGCTGAGGGCATGGGCACTGTCGGAGGGCCAGTGCTGAGGGAGCGGGCACTGTCGGAGGGTCAGTGCTGAGGGAGCGGGAACTGTTGGTGGGTCAGTGCTGAGGGAGTGGGCACTGTCCACTCCCTCAGTGAACCCAGGGAGTGAACCCAGGGCTAGGAACACTACCACTATAGCACAGGAGGGGCTCTTATATTGATAAATATTATTATAAGTGAGTAATTCACTGCAGGTTCATTGAAAGTGGAGTCGCAGGTAGATAGGAGAGTGAAGGCAGCGTTTGGTATGCTTTCCTTTATTGGTCAGAGTACTGAGTACAGGAGTTGGGAGGTCATGTTGCGGCTGTACAGGACATTGGTTAGGCCACTGTTGGAATATTGTGTGCAATTCTGGTCTCCTTCCTATTGGAAAGATGATGTGAAACTTGAAAGGGTTCAGAAAAGATTTACAAGGATGTTGCCAGGGTTGGAGGGTTTGAGCTACAGGGAGAGGCTGAACAGGCTGGGGCTGTTTTCCCTGGAGTGTCGGAGGCTGAGGGGTGACCTTATAGAGGTTTATAAAATCCTGAGGGGCGTGGGTAGGATAAATAGGCAAAGTCTTATTCATGGGGTCGGGGAGTCCAGATCTAGAGGGCATAGGTTTAGGGTGAGAGGGGAAAGATATAAAAGAGACCTAAGGGGCAACTTTTTCACGCAGAGGGTGGTACGTGTACGGAATGAGCTGCCAGAGGAAGTGGTGGAGGCTGGTACAATTGCAATATTTAAGAGGCATTTGGATGGGTATATGAATAGGAAGGGTTTGGAGGGAAATGGGCCGGGTGCTGGCAGGTGGGACTAGATTGGGTTGGGATATCTGGTCGGCATGGACGGGATGGACCGAAGGGTCTGTTTCCGTGCTGTACGTCTCTATGACTCTACGATTCCTGACCTCTGGCCTCACACAGAGTCCCTGAAGCAGAAGGCCATGGAATCCAGGCCTTTGTTGATATTTCCAACAGGAAGCATCTACTCTTTGGGCCAACATTGGTCAACCAGACGCTGCCAGTGTTTCAGGAAGGAGGCTGTCATGTCTCTTCACCAGGTTCCTGGCTCCCGTTGACTGGCACAGGCCTCACTCAAACACCCACCGTCTACTCTGCCCTTTGCAGGTTTTGCGACAGCTCGGAAGGAATGGCTCGGAGGAGATCTCCCAGGCTGAGGCGCCCCTCCCCTCGGATTGTGTGTCCACCCCAGAGGGAGGGTCCTGGCTCGCACGCGTCTTGCCCACCCGCCACACCCTCCTACATTTCGGAGGCATCGTACTCGCTGCTGGGCTGGCCTGGTTCTTTCAGTCGAAACTGTGAGGGAACACCCCCCAAAAAACATAAACTGTGAGGGAACACCCTCCAAAAAACATAAACTGTGAGGGAACACCCTCCAAAAAACATAAACTGTGAGGGAACACCCTCCAAAAAACATAAAATGTGAGGGAACACCCCCCAAGAAACATAAACTGTGAGGGAACACCCCCCCAAAAACATAAACTGTGAGGGAACACCCCCCAAAAAAACATAAACTGTGAGGGAACACCCCCCAAAAAACAAACTATGAGGGAACACCCCCCAAAACATAAACTGTGAGGGAACACCCCCCAAAACATAAACTGTGAGGGAACACCCCCCAAAAAAACATAAACTATGAGGGAACACCCTCCAAAAAACATAAACTGTGAGGGAACACCCTCCAAAAAACATAAACTGTGAGGGAACACCCCCCAAAACATAAACTGTGAGGGAACACCCCCCCAAAAACATAAACTGTGAGGGAACACCCCCCCAAAAAAACATAAACTGTGAGGGAACACCCCCCAAAACATAAACTGTGAGGGAACACCCTCCAAAAAAACATAAACTATGAGGGAACACCCCCCAAAAAACATAAACTGTGAGGGAACACCCTCCAAAAAACATAAACTGTGAGGGAACACCCTCCAAAAAACATAAACTGTGAGGGAACACCCCCCCAAAAACATAAACTGTGAGGGAACACCCCCCCAAAACATAAACTGTGAGGGAACACCCCCCAAAACACATAAACTGTGAGGGAACACCCCCCCAAAAACATAAACTGTGAGGGAACACCCCCCCAAAACATAAACTGTGAGGGAACACCCCCCAAAAAACATAAACTGTGAGGGAACACCCTCCAAAAAACATAAACTGTGAGGGAACACCCCCCCAAAACATAAACTGTGAGGGAACACCCCCCAAAAAAACATAAACTGTGAGGGAACACCCCCCAAAAAACATAAACTGTGAGGGAACACCCCCCAAAAAAACATAAACTGTGAGGGAACACCCCCCAAAAAACATAAACTGTGAGGGAACACCCTCCAAAAAACATAAACTGTGAGGGAACACCCTCCAAAAAAACATAAACTGTGAGGGAACACCCCCCAAAACATAAACTGTGAGGGAACACCCTCCAAAAAAACATAAACTGTGAGGGAACACCCCCCAAAAAACATAAACTGTGAGGGAACACCCCCCAAAACATAAACTGTGAGGGAACACCCTCCAAAAAACATAAACTGTGAGGGAACACCCTCCAAAAAACATAAACTGTGAGGGAACACCCCCCAAAAAACATAAACTATGAGGGAACACCCTCCAAAAAACATAAACTGTGAGGGAACACCCTCCAAAAAACAAACTATGAGGGAACACCCCCCAAAAAACATAAACTGTGAGGGAACACCCCCCAAAAAACAAACTATGAGGGAACACCCTCCAAAACATAAACTGTGAGGGAACACCCTCCAAAAAACATAAACTGTGAGGGAACACCCTCCAAAAAACATAAACTGTGAGGGAACACCCCCCAAAAAACATAAACTGTGAGGGAACACCCCCCAAAACATAAACTGTGAGGGAACACCCTCCAAAAAACATAAACTGTGAGGGAACACCCCCCAAAACATAAACTGTGAGGGAACACCCCCCAAAAACATAAACTATGAGGGAACACCCTCCAAAAAACATAAACTGTGAGGGAACACCCTCCAAAAAACATAAACTGTGAGGGAACACCCCCCCAAAACATAAACTGTGAGGGAACACCCCCCAAAAAACATAAACTGTGAGGGAACACCCCCCAAAAAACATAAACTGTGAGGGAACACCCCCCCAAAACATAAACTGTGAGGGAACACCCTCCAAAAAACATAAACTGTGAGGGAACACCCTCCAATAAACATAAACTGTGAGGGAACACCCCCCCAAAACATAAACTGTGAGGGAACACCCTCCAAAAAACATAAACTGTGAGGGAACACCCTCCAAAAAACAAACTATGAGGGAACACCCCCCAAAAAACATAAACTGTGAGGGAACACCCCCCAAAAAACATAAACTGTGAGGGAACACCCTCCAAAAAACAAACTATGAGGGAACATCCCCCAAAACATAAACTGTGAGGGAACACCCTCCAAAAAACATAAACTGTGAGGGAACACCCCCCAAAAAACATAAACTGTGAGGGAACACCCCCCAAAAAACATAAACTGTGAGGGAACACCCCCCCAAAAAACATAAACTGTGAGGGAACACCCCCCAAAAAACATAAACTGTGAGGGAACACCCTCCAAAAAAACATAAACTGTGAGGGAACACCCCCCAAAAAACATAAACTGTGAGGGAACACCCCCCAAAAAACATAAACTGTGAGGGAACACCCCCCAAAAAACATAAACTGTGAGGGAACACCCCCCAAAAAACATAAACTGTGAGGGAACACCCCCCAAAAAACAAACTATGAGGGAACACCCCCCAAAAAACATAAACTGTGAGGGAACACCCTCCAAAAAACATAAACTGTGAGGGAACACCCCCCAAAAAACAAACTATGAGGGAACACCCCCCAAAAAACATAAACTGTGAGGGAACACCCCCCAAAAAACATAAACTGTGAGGGAACACCCTCCAAAAAACAAACTATGAGGGAACATCCCCCAAAACATAAACTGTGAGGGAACACCCTCCAAAAAACATAAACTGTGAGGGAACACCCCCCCAAAAAACATAAACTGTGAGGGAACACCCCCCCAAAAAACATAAACTGTGAGGGAACACCCCCCAAAAAACATAAACTGTGAGGGAACACCCTCCAAAAAAACATAAACTGTGAGGGAACACCCCCCAAAAAACATAAACTGTGAGGGAACACCCCCCAAAAAACATAAACTGTGAGGGAACACCCCCCCAAAACATAAACTATGAGGGAACACCCCCCAAAAAACATAAACTGTGAGGGAACACCCCCCAAAAAACATAAACTGTGAGGGAACACCCTCCAAAAAAACATAAACTGTGAGGGAACACCCCCCAAAAAACAAACTATGAGGGAACACCCTCCAAAAAACATAAACTGTGAGGGAACACCCTCCAAAAAACATAAACTGTGAGGGAACACCCCCCAAAAAACATAAACTGTGAGGGAACACCCCCCAAAAAAACATAAACTATGAGGGAACACCCTCCAAAACATAAACTGTGAGGGAACACCCTCCAAAAAACATAAACTGTGAGGGAACACCCTCCAAAAAAACATAAACTGTGAGGGAACACCCCCCAAAAAACATAAACTGTGAGGGAACACCCCCCAAAAAACATAAACTGTGAGGGAACACCCTCCAAAAAACATAAACTGTGAGGGAACACCCCCCAAAAAACATAAACTGTGAGGGAACACCCTCCAAAACATAAACTGTGAGGGAACACCCCCCAAAAAACATAAACTGTGAGGGAACACCCCCCAAAACATAAACTGTGAGGGAACACCCCCCAAAACATAAACTGTGAGGGAACACCCCCCAAAACATAAACTGTGAGGGAACACCCCCCAAAAAACATAAACTGTGAGGGAACACCCTCCAAAAAACATAAACTGTGAGGGAACACCCCCCAAAAAACATAAACTGTGAGGGAACACCCTCCAAAACATAAACTGTGAGGGAACACCCCCCAAAAAACATAAACTATGAGGGAACACCCTCCAAAACATAAACTGTGAGGGAACACCCCCCAAAAAACATAAACTGTGAGGGAACACCCTCCAAAACATAAACTGTGAGGGAACACCCCCCAAAAAACATAAACTATGAGGGAACACCCTCCAAAACATAAACTGTGAGGGAACACCCCCCAAAAAACATAAACTGTGAGGGAACACCCTCCAAAAAACATAAACTGTGAGGGAACACCCTCCAAAACATAAACTGTGAGGGAACACCCCCCCAAAAAACATAAACTGTGAGGGAACACACATCAAAAATATAAACTGTGGGGGATGGGGGACACGGAGGGGGATGGGGGACGGGGGACACGGAGGGGGATGGGGGATGGGGGACACGGAGGGGGATGGGGGAAGGGGGACACGGAGGGGGATGGGGAATGGGGGACACGGAGGGAGATGGGGGATGGGGGACACAGAGGGGGATGGGGGACACGGAGGGGGATGGGGGATGGGGGACACGGAGGGGGATGGGGAACACGGAGGGGGATGGGGGACACGGAGAGGGATGGGGGACACGGAGGGGGATGGGGGACACTGAGGGGGATGGGGAACACGGAGGGGGATGGGGGACACTGAGGGGGATGGGGGACACGGAGGGGGATGGGGGACACTGAGGGGGATGGGGAACACGGAGGGGGATGGGGGACACGGAGGGAGATGGGGGACACGGAGGGGGATGGGGGACACTGAGGGGGATGGGGAACACGGAGGGGGATGGGGACACTGAGGGGGATGGGGGACACAGAGGGGGATGGGGGACACAGAGGGGGATGGGGAACACGGAGGGGAATGGGGACACAGAGGGGGATGGGGGATGGGAACACAGAGGGGGATGGGGGATGAGGAACACGGAGGGGAATGGGGACATGGAGGGGGATGGGGACACGGAGAGGGTTGGGGGGCACGGAGGGGGATGGGGACATGGAGGGGGATGGGGGACACAGCGGGGGATGGGGAATGGGTCACAGAGGGGGATGGTGGATGGGGACACAGTGGGGGCTGGAGGTTGGGGACACAGAGGGGGATGGGGGTTGGGGACAGCCCCCTCCCCTATCCCCCACCTCATCTCAGTCCTACCCCGTCTCTGTCCCCCAACACCATGGGGATGTAGGGCTCTGATGGGGCTGGATGTTTCTGGGAGGTTTTCCCACAGCCAGACGGAAATGGGAGCAGGGTGCTAACGGAATGTTCCGGTCTTTCCAAAACGTACGATTCAGGCTCTGACCCATCAGGCCGTTCGGCAAATGGATGGGATTGGAATTGTGGATAAGTATTAAACAAATGAACTTTAGCTCACCAGTGGCTCACAATGTGGTTTCTGAATCAGCTTTCTGGGTGGAACGAGAGACATTTGGCCCATCGCTCCCATTCTATCCCTGAGAGAGAGACTGTGAGAGAGGGAGACTGTGAGAGGGAGGCTGTGAGAGAGAGACTGTTCGAGAGAGAGAGAGAGAGACTGAAAGAGAGAGACTGAGAGAGGGAGACAGTGAGAGAGGGAGACTGTGAGAGAGACTGTGAGAGAGAGAGAGACTGAGAGAGGGAGACTGTGAGAGAGAGAGATTAAGAGAGGGAGACTGTGAGAGAGAGACAGTTAGAGAGAGAGAGAGAGATTGAGAGAGGAGACTGTGTGAGAGAGATTGTGAGAGAGAGAGAGAGAGAGACTGAGAGAGGGAGACTGTGAGAGAGGGAGAGACAGAGAGAGAGAGACTTTATGAGAGTGTGTGTGAGAGAGGAGCAGCTACCATTTTGGACACAGACATGTCTGGCTGGGCCAATGTCCTTAATTGCCCCTTGAACTGAGAGCCTGTTGAGGCAATTTCCGAGGGGCAGGTTACAGTCAATCCCATCGCTGTCATCCCGGAGTCCCATAGCGGGACAGACCCCGTAAAGAGGGGGAGATGCCCCCCTCAAAGAGGCATTAATGAACTCAATGGGGGGGGGGGGGGGGCATGGGGAATTTCTTTAAAGTGACAATTATCGGTGACCCAATGCGCTCCTCCCTCTCCAAGCTCCATGTCCTCAAACAGCCCGATGAGTCGGCTGCAAGATATTCCCGAATTAGGGACTGTCCACTAATCACAGGGATTTCCCAAGAAAGTGGACTTGACACGGATCAGATATCAGTCAGAGATACCGCACAATACCATGGGACACTGAGCAAAACAGAGTCTAAAGTTAGACACATTTGTTACGTCTTGTTCTCCTGCCTTTTAATTCGAAATTCCGGTTTGATTTCCTGTGTTTGAAGAGATTGGCAACACCACACAACACTTTCCCCTGTGTTTTCCACAAGGTACACATGACGATAAATAAATCAAATTAGACCAGTCGTGCCAATGTGGGTTAGTGCTGAGGGAGCGGGCACTGTCGTAGGATCAATGCTGAGGGCATGGGCACTGTCGGAGGGCCAGTGCTGAGGGAGCGGGCACTGTCGGAGGGTCAGTGCTGAGGGAGCGGGAACTGTTGGTGGGTCAGTGCTGAGGGAGTGGGCACTGTCCACTCCCTCAGTGAACCCAGGGAGTGAACCCAGGGCTAGGAACACTACCACTATAGCACAGGAGGGGCTCTTATATTGATAAATATTATTATAAGTGAGTAATTCACTGCAGGTTCATTGAAAGTGGAGTCGCAGGTAGATAGGAGAGTGAAGGCAGCGTTTGGTATGCTTTCCTTTATTGGTCAGAGTACTGAGTACAGGAGTTGGGAGGTCATGTTGCGGCTGTACAGGACATTGGTTAGGCCACTGTTGGAATATTGTGTGCAATTCTGGTCTCCTTCCTATTGGAAAGATGATGTGAAACTTGAAAGGGTTCAGAAAAGATTTACAAGGATGTTGCCAGGGTTGGAGGGTTTGAGCTACAGGGAGAGGCTGAACAGGCTGGGGCTGTTTTCCCTGGAGTGTCGGAGGCTGAGGGGTGACCTTATAGAGGTTTATAAAATCCTGAGGGGCGTGGGTAGGATAAATAGGCAAAGTCTTATTCATGGGGTCGGGGAGTCCAGATCTAGAGGGCATAGGTTTAGGGTGAGAGGGGAAAGATATAAAAGAGACCTAAGGGGCAACTTTTTCACGCAGAGGGTGGTACGTGTACGGAATGAGCTGCCAGAGGAAGTGGTGGAGGCTGGTACAATTGCAATATTTAAGAGGCATTTGGATGGGTATATGAATAGGAAGGGTTTGGAGGGAAATGGGCCGGGTGCTGGCAGGTGGGACTAGATTGGGTTGGGATATCTGGTCGGCATGGACGGGATGGACCGAAGGGTCTGTTTCCGTGCTGTACGTCTCTATGACTCTACGATTCCTGACCTCTGGCCTCACACAGAGTCCCTGAAGCAGAAGGCCATGGAATCCAGGCCTTTGTTGATATTTCCAACAGGAAGCATCTACTCTTTGGGCCAACATTGGTCAACCAGACGCTGCCAGTGTTTCAGGAAGGAGGCTGTCATGTCTCTTCACCAGGTTCCTGGCTCCCGTTGACTGGCACAGGCCTCACTCAAACACCCACCGTCTACTCTGCCCTTTGCAGGTTTTGCGACAGCTCGGAAGGAATGGCTCGGAGGAGATCTCCCAGGCTGAGGCGCCCCTCCCCTCGGATTGTGTGTCCACCCCAGAGGGAGGGTCCTGGCTCGCACGCGTCTTGCCCACCCGCCACACCCTCCTACATTTCGGAGGCATCGTACTCGCTGCTGGGCTGGCCTGGTTCTTTCAGTCGAAACTGTGAGGGAACACCCCCCAAAAAACATAAACTGTGAGGGAACACCCTCCAAAAAACATAAACTGTGAGGGAACACCCTCCAAAAAACATAAACTGTGAGGGAACACCCTCCAAAAAACATAAAATGTGAGGGAACACCCCCCAAGAAACATAAACTGTGAGGGAACACCCCCCCAAAAACATAAACTGTGAGGGAACACCCCCCAAAAAAACATAAACTGTGAGGGAACACCCCCCAAAAAACAAACTATGAGGGAACACCCCCCAAAACATAAACTGTGAGGGAACACCCCCCAAAACATAAACTGTGAGGGAACACCCCCCAAAAAAACATAAACTATGAGGGAACACCCTCCAAAAAACATAAACTGTGAGGGAACACCCTCCAAAAAACATAAACTGTGAGGGAACACCCCCCAAAACATAAACTGTGAGGGAACACCCCCCCAAAAACATAAACTGTGAGGGAACACCCCCCCAAAAAAACATAAACTGTGAGGGAACACCCCCCAAAACATAAACTGTGAGGGAACACCCTCCAAAAAAACATAAACTATGAGGGAACACCCCCCAAAAAACATAAACTGTGAGGGAACACCCTCCAAAAAACATAAACTGTGAGGGAACACCCTCCAAAAAACATAAACTGTGAGGGAACACCCCCCAAAACATAAACTGTGAGGGAACACCCCCCCAAAAACATAAACTGTGAGGGAACACCCCCCCAAAACATAAACTGTGAGGGAACACCCCCCAAAAAACATAAACTGTGAGGGAACACCCTCCAAAAAACATAAACTGTGAGGGAACACCCCCCCAAAACATAAACTGTGAGGGAACACCCCCCAAAAAAACATAAACTGTGAGGGAACACCCCCCAAAAAACATAAACTGTGAGGGAACACCCCCCAAAAAAACATAAACTGTGAGGGAACACCCCCCAAAAAACATAAACTGTGAGGGAACACCCTCCAAAAAACATAAACTGTGAGGGAACACCCTCCAAAAAAACATAAACTGTGAGGGAACACCCCCCAAAACATAAACTGTGAGGGAACACCCTCCAAAAAAACATAAACTGTGAGGGAACACCCCCCAAAAAACATAAACTGTGAGGGAACACCCCCCAAAACATAAACTGTGAGGGAACACCCTCCAAAAAAACATAAACTGTGAGGGAACACCCCCCAAAACATAAACTGTGAGGGAACACCCCCCCAAAACATAAACTGTGAGGGAACACCCCCCAAAAAAACATAAACTGTGAGGGAACACCCCCCAAAAAACATAAACTGTGAGGGAACACCCCCCAAAAAAACATAAACTGTGAGGGAACACCCCCCAAAACATAAACTGTGAGGGAACACCCCCCAAAAAACATAAACTATGAGGGAACACCCCCCAAAAAACATAAACTGTGAGGGAACACCCCCCAAAACATAAACTGTGAGGGAACACCCTCCAAAAAAACATAAACTGTGAGGGAACACCCCCCAAAACATAAACTGTGAGGGAACACCCCCCAAAAAACATAAACTGTGAGGGAACACCCCCAAAAACATAAACTGTGAGGGAACACCCCCCAAAACATAAACTATGAGGGAACACCCCCCAAAACATAAACTGTGAGGGAACACCCCCCAAAAACATAAACTGTGAGGGAACACCCCCCAAAAAACATAAACTGTGAGGGAACACCCTCCAAAAAACATAAACTGTGAGGGAACACCCCCCAAAACATAAACTGTGAGGGAACACCCTCCAAAAAAACATAAACTGTGAGGGAACACCCTCCAAAAAAACATAAACTGTGAGGGAACACCCTCCCAAAACATAAACTGTGAGGGAACACCCTCCAAAAAATATAAACTGTGAGGGAACACCCCCCAAAAAACATAAACTGTGAGGGAACACCCCCCAAAACATAAACTGTGAGGGAACACCCTCCAAAAAAACATAAACTGTGAGGGAACACCCTCCAAAAAAACATAAACTGTGAGGGAACACCCTCCAAAAAAACATAAACTGTGAGGGAACACCCTCCAAAAAAACATAAACTGTGAGGGAACACCCCCCAAAACATAAACTGTGAGGGAACACCCTCCAAAAAAACATAAACTGTGAGGGAACACCCTCCAAAAAACATAAACTGTGAGGGAACACCCCCCAAAACATAAACTGTGAGGGAACACCCTCCAAAAAAACATAAACTGTGAGGGAACACCCTCCAAAAAACATAAACTGTGAGGGAACACCCCCCAAAAAACATAAACTATGAGGGAACACCCTCCAAAAAACATAAACTGTGAGGGAACACCCCCCAAAAACATAAACTGTGAGGGAACACCCCCCAAAAACATAAACTGTGAGGGAACACCCCCCCAAAAAAACATAAACTGTGAGGGAACACCCCCCAAAAAAACATAAACTGTGAGGGAACACCCCCCAAAAACATAAACTGTGAGGGAACACCCCCCAAAAAACAAACTATGAGGGAACACCCCCCAAAACATAAACTGTGAGGGAACACCCCCCAAAACATAAACTGTGAGGGAACACCCCCCAAAACATAAACTATGAGGGAACACCCCCCAAAACATAAACTGTGAGGGAACACCCCCCAAAAAACATAAACTGTGAGGGAACACCCTCCAAAAAACATAAACTGTGAGGGAACACCCCCCAAAAAACATAAACTATGAGGGAACACCCCCCAAAAAAACATAAACTGTGAGGGAACACCCTCCAAAACATAAACTATGAGGGAACACCCCCCAAAACATAAACTGTGAGGGAACACCCCCCAAAAAACATAAACTGTGAGGGAACACCCTCCCAAAAAACATAAACTGTGAGGGAACACCCTCCAAAAAACATAAACTGTGAGGGAACACACATCAAAAAACATAAACTGTGAGGGAACACCCCCCAAAAAACATAAACTGTGAGGGAACACCCCCCAAAAAACATAAACTGTGAGGGAACACCCTCCAAAAAACATAAACTGTGAGGGAACACCCTCCAAAAAACATAAACTGTGAGGGAACACCCCCCAAAACATAAACTGTGAGGGAACACCCCCCAAAACATAAACTGTGAGGGAACACACATCAAAAATATAAACTGTGGGGGAACACCCCCCAAAACATAAACTGTGAGGGAACACCCCCCAAAAAAACATAAACTGTGAGGGAACATCCTCCAAAAAACATAAACTGTGAGGGAACACCCCCCAAAACATAAACTGTGAGGGAACACCCCCCAAAAAACATAAACTGTGAGGGAACACCCTCCAAAAAACATAAACTGTGAGGGAACACCCTCCAAAAAACATAAACTGTGAGGGAACACCCTCCAAAAAACATAAACTGTGAGGGAACATCCCCCAAAAAACATAAACTGTGAGGGAACACCCCCCAAAACATAAACTGTGAGGGAACACCCCCCAAAAAACATAAACTGTGAGGGAACATCCCCCAAAAAACATAAACTGTGAGGGAACACCCTCCAAAAAACATAAACTGTGAGGGAACACCCTCCAAAAAACATAAACTGTGAGGGAACATCCCCCAAAAAACATAAACTGTGAGGGAACACCCTCCAAAACATAAACTGTGAGGGAACATCCCCCAAAAAACATAAACTGTGAGGGAACATCCCCCAAAACATAAACTGTGAGGGAACACCCCCCCAAAACATAAACTGTGAGGGAACACCCCCCAAAACATAAACTGTGAGGGAACATCCCCCAAAAAACATAAACTGTGAGGGAACACCCTCCAAAAAACATAAACTGTGAGGGAACACCCTCCAAAAAACATAAACTGTGAGGGAACATCCCCCAAAAAACATAAACTGTGAGGGAACACCCCCCAAAACATAAACTGTGAGGGAACACCCCCCAAAAAACATAAACTGTGAGGGAACATCCCCCAAAAAACATAAACTATGAGGGAACACCCCCCAAAAAACATAAACTGTGAGGGAACATCCCCCAAAAAACATAAACTATGAGGGAACACCCCCCAAAAAACATAAACTGTGAGGGAACACCCCCCAAAAAACATAAAATGTGAGGGAACACACATCAAAAATATAAACTGTGGGGGATGGGGGACACGGAGGGGGATGGGGGACGGGGGACACGGAGGGGGATGGGGGATGGGGGACACGGAGGGGGATGGGGGAAGGGGGACACGGAGGGGGATGGGGAATGGGGGACACGGAGGGAGATGGGGGATGGGGGACACAGAGGGGGATGGGGGACACGGAGGGGGATGGGGGATGGGGGACACGGAGGGGGGATGGGGGATGGGGGACACGGAGGGGGATGGGGGAAGGGGGACACGGAGGGGGATGGGGAATGGGGGACACGGAGGGAGATGGGGGATGGGGGACACAGAGGGGGATGGGGGACACGGAGGGGGATGGGGGATGGGGGACACGGAGGGGGATGGGGAACACGGAGGGGGATGGGGGACACGGAGGGGGATGGGGGACACGGAGGGGGATGGGGGACACTGAGGGGGATGGGGAACACGGAGGGGGATGGGGGACACGGAGGGGGATGGGGGACACGGAGGGGGATGGGGGACACTGAGGGGGATGGGGAACACGGAGGGGGATGGGGACACTGAGGGGGATGGGGGACACAGAGGGGGATGGGGGACACAGAGGGGGATGGGGAACACGGAGGGGAATGGGGACACAGAGGGGGATGGGGGATGGGAACACAGAGGGGGATGGGGGATGAGGAACACGGAGGGGAATGGGGACATGGAGGGGGATGGGGACACGGAGAGGGTTGGGGGGCACGGAGGGGGATGGGGACATGGAGGGGGATGGGGGACACAGCGGGGGATGGGGAATGGGTCACAGAGGGGGATGGTGGATGGGGACACAGTGGGGGCTGGAGGTTGGGGACACAGAGGGGGATGGGGGTTGGGGACAGCCCCCTCCCCTATCCCCCACCTCATCTCAGTCCTACCCCGTCTCTGTCCCCCAACACCATGGGGATGTAGGGCTCTGATGGGGCTGGATGTTTCTGGGAGGTTTTCCCACAGCCAGACGGAAATGGGAGCAGGGTGCTAACGGAATGTTCCGGTCTTTCCAAAACGTACGATTCAGGCTCTGACCCATCAGGCCGTTCGGCAAATGGATGGGATTGGAATTGTGGATAAGTATTAAACAAATGAACTTTAGCTCACCAGTGGCTCACAATGTGGTTTCTGAATCAGCTTTCTGGGTGGAACGAGAGACATTTGGCCCATCGCTCCCATTCTATCCCTGAGAGAGAGACTGTGAGAGAGGGAGACTGTGAGAGGGAGGCTGTGAGAGAGAGACTGTTCGAGAGAGAGAGAGAGAGACTGAAAGAGAGAGACTGAGAGAGGGAGACAGTGAGAGAGGGAGACTGTGAGAGAGACTGTGAGAGAGAGAGAGACTGAGAGAGGGAGACTGTGAGAGAGAGAGATTAAGAGAGGGAGACTGTGAGAGAGAGACAGTTAGAGAGAGAGAGAGAGATTGAGAGAGGAGACTGTGTGAGAGAGATTGTGAGAGAGAGAGAGAGAGACTGAGAGAGGGAGACTGTGAGAGAGGGAGAGACAGAGAGAGAGAGACTTTATGAGAGTGTGTGAGAGAGAGGAGCAGCTACCATTTTGGACACAGACATGTCTGGCTGGGCCAATGTCCTTAATTGCCCCTTGAACTGAGAGCCTGTTGAGGCAATTTCCGAGGGGCAGGTTACAGTCAATCCCATCGCTGTCATCCCGGAGTCCCATAGCGGGACAGACCCCGTAAAGAGGGGGAGATGCCCCCCTCAAAGAGGCATTAATGAACTCAATGGTGGGGGGGGGGGGCATGGGGAATTTCTTTAAAGTGACAATTATCGGTGACCCAATGCGCTCCTCCCTCTCCAAGCTCCATGTCCTCAAACAGCCCGATGAGTCGGCTGCAAGATATTCCCGAATTAGGGACTGTCCACTAATCACAGGGATTTCCCAAGAAAGTGGACTTGACATGGATCAGATATCAGTCAGAGATACCGCACAATACCATGGGACACTGAGCAAAACAGAGTCTAAAGTTAGACACATTTGTTACGTCTTGTTCTCCTGCCTTTTGATTCGAAATTCCGGTTTGATTTCCTGTGTTTGAAGAGATTGGCAACACCACACAACACTTTCCCCTGTGTTTTCCACAAGATACACATGACGATAAATAAATCAAATTAGACCAGTCGTGCCAATGTGGGTTAGTGCTGAGGGAGCGGGCACTGTCAGAGGGTCAGTGCTGAGGGAGTGCCGCACTGTCAGAGGGTCAATGCTGAGGGAGTGGGCACTGTCAGAGGGTCAGTGCTGAGCGAGCGGGCACTGTCAGAGGGTCAGTGCTGAGGGAGTGGGCACTGTCAGAGGGTCAGTGCTGAGGGAGTGGGCACTGTCAGAGGGTCAGTGCTGAGGGAGTGGGCACTGTCAGAGGGTCAGTGCTGAGGGAGTGCCGCACTGTCGGGAGGGTCAGTGCTGAGGGAGTGGGCACTGTCAGAGGGTCAGTGCTGAGGGAGTGGGCACTGTTAGAGGGTTAGTGCTGAGGGAGTGGGCACTGTCAGAGGGTCAGTGCTGAGGGAGTGGGCACTGTCGGAGGGTCAGTGCTGAGGGAGTGGGCACTGTTAGAGGGTTAGTGCTGAGGGAGACAGTGAGAAAGAGGGAGTGAGTGAGAGAGAGAGACAGACAGACAGACAGAGTGTGACGGAGGGTGTGAGGGACTGACTGATCCTCTGTGGGAGTGAGAGACTGACCGGGAACCTCACTCACAGCTCCATGAATTAAAGGGATTTCCAAAGCCACACGTGCCCTCAGTATTGAACAGATCCTCACACCCTCAGACTCTGAACAGCGAGGAACAAGATTCCATCTCAATTCCTTGCTCCCTCCCCATGCCCCTCAGCACTCAAACACAAGGGAGCCTCCGAGTGGGAGCACAGTATCCCGCTGACTCTCCACGGAATCTTCTGGGGATCATCAATCCAAGCTTCAGGATTCCAGATCCCAGCTGCCGCTCCCTTTGCGGACACTGTTTGGCGTCTGCCCCTGCCATTCGGTCCTCTTCTAGCCCATCGCTTGCCCCTTTATTTCCACCCAAACCCCCTCTTCCTCCTCCCTCACACCGTTGTCTCTTCTGACTCAATGTTTTGCGAGACAGAGGGTCAAGCCCGTGTTAACGTTCCCCATTCCCCAGATACTGAAGCAGCCCGTGTCCAAGTGCAGCAAGATATGGACAATATCCAGGCTTGGGGCCTACAAGTGACAACTCACATTTGTACCACACAAATGCCAGGCTATGACCATCACCAATAACCACTGCCCCTTGACATTCAATGGTGCTACCATCATTGAACCCCCCAACTACCACCATCCTGGGGGTTACCATTGACCAGAAACTCAACTGGACTCATCGCTTAACCACGGCGGCTCCAAGAGCAGGTCAGAGGCTGGGAATCCTGCAGCGAGTAACTCCCCTCCTGACTCCCCCCACCATCAAGAAGGTATAAGTCAGTGAGGGAATACTCCCCAATTGCCCCTGGATGGGGGCAGCTCCAACAACACTCAAGAAGCTCGACACCATCCAGGGACAAAGCAGCCCCCCCCCCCCCCCCCCGCTTGATTGATACCACATCCCCAAACATCCCCTCCTTCCCCCACCGACGCTCAGTAGCAGCAGTGGGTACCATCGACACCAATTCACCAAAGATCCTCAGGCAGCACCTTCCAAACCCACGATCACCTCCATCGAGAAGGACAAGGGGCAGCAGACACACGGGAACACCACCCCCTTTTGCAAGTTCCCCTCTCCTTATCCCGACTTGGAAATATATCGGCCGTTCCCTCAGTGTCTCTGGGTCAGAATCCTGGAGCTCCCTCCCTCCCTAACGGTGCTGTGTGGTTGTCCCTACACCACAGGGGGACTGCAGTGGGTCAAGAAGGCAACTCACCCCCCCCACCCCCACCACCACCTCTCAAGGGGGCAACTAGGGACGGGGTGATAAATGCTGGGCCCAGCCAGTGACGCCCAGGTCCTGCGGGAGAATTGAGAACAGTGTTTGAGCCCATGGGATAAAAGGGGAGAGGGTTCAGAAAAGCCCTGTCCCCACGTGGTAGAGGGGAGTGGAGGGTAACCTTGACAACGACTCTCCCGAATCCAGTCAGCTGCGAACACCTTTCCCCTTTCTCCAGGAGAGCTGTCAGGCAGCTTGCAATAATTACACAGCGACTGAAAGAAAGCATTAAGTGCGTGCCTCTCCCACTCTCGCTCGCTAAGTCCGCCCCTCCCCACCAAACCTCAGGAACTCGACAGACCGGCATTTCCTGCTCAATTTGTCACCTTCCCAGGCTCCTCAGGAGTCAAACGGAGTTTTGTCGACGTGGCCAGACACTGGATTCGGAAATTCGCTCTCCACCGCCGCCAATCTACTCCAGGCCCTCCCGGACAGCTCAAGGAGGGGTAAAGCCACCTCCCCCCCCCCCCCCCCACCGCCACCCTCCCCCCACCCACACACCTCAGTCTTCCCCCTGCCACTTCCCCCCCCCCCTCCCCCCGATCCCCTGAGAGGCTCATATCGAGACATCTGGAGGAAATGGAGCTCCGCACGTTACTGCCCACGCTCTGGATTTTGGTGGGGCTGACGGAGGCAGGTAGGCCTCAGTCCGGTCTCCATGGAGACCGTCAGTAGGGTAGGCCTCGCTCTCGACTCCGCGGGGTGGAGGCCTCTGCAGTATCTCAGCACCCAAGGGAGTGACGGGGTCCCGCAACGGAGGGGAGGGTTCCCTGTACCCTCCCCCACCCCTCGCTCCCGACCCGATCCTCCTCCAACATCCCACCCCTCGCCAGGACACACCCTCCATTCTCCAGGGTCACGGCCGGAAAAGCAACCGGAGGGGATTGCATTTCTGTGGCACCCTATCCCTGTCAGCCTCCATCACACCCCCCCCCCCCCCACACGCCGCCCAAACCACCAATGGAGTTTGCAACTGACAGGGTCTGTCTCCCCCATAGCAACCCCTCGCCTCCCACTACCCCCACCCCAGAGTGTGGTCTGTACCCAGTAAGATCCCACCCATGGCGGACCAGCCTGGATGGAGGTGGCTATTGAGGCCGATCTATTCCATGTCCCGCACATCACCCCCTCCCCCGATTCATTCAGCCCCAACCCCCACACGGCCGGCCATCACGAGAACCACCATCATACACCTAACCCTAACCCTAACCCTAACCCTAACCCTAACCCAAACCCTAACCCCAACCATAACCCAAACCCAAACCCTAACCCTAACCCTAACCCAAACCCTAACCCCAACCATAACCCTAACCCTAACCCTAACCCTAACCCTAACCCTAACCCTAACCATGACCCAATACCTAACCATAACTACCCTCATCCCCCACCCTCACTACCCCCCACCCTCACTAACCCCCATCCTCACTACCCCCCACCCTCACTACCCCCCATCCTCACTACCCCCCATCCTCACTACCCCCCACCCTCACTACCCCCCATCCTCACTACCCCCCACCCTCACTACCCCCCATCCTCACTACCCCCCATCCTCACTACCCCCATCCTCACTACCCCCCACCCTCACTACCCCCCATCCTCACTACCCCCCACCCTCACTACCCCCCACCCTCACTACCCCCCATCCTCACTACCCCCCATCCTCACTACCCCCCACCCTCACTACCCCCCACCCTCACTACCCCCCATCCTCACTACCCCCCACCCTCACTACCCCCCACCCTCACTACCCCCCATCCTCACTACCCCCCACCCTCACCACCCCCCACCCTCACTACCCCCCATCCTCACTACCCCCCACCCTCACTACCCCCCATCCTCACTACCCCCCACCCTCACTACCCCCCACCCTCACTACCCCCCACCCTCACTACCCCCCATCCTCACTACCCCCATCCTCACTATCCCCTGCCCTCACTACCCCCCGCCCTCACTGTCCCACCCTGAACCCCTGGAGTGAGGAATGAGTTTGTCCCTCAGAGAGCCCCCTCACACCTCCCACACCCTGAGTGAGGGAGTGGGGTGTGCCAGCGAGGGTGGTGCAGAGATGAGGAGGAGGACTGTTAGGGTTTGGCGGGGAGTGGGACATTCTGCGGGGTGAGGGGGTATCAGACTATACAGAGAGAGGGAGGGAAAGGGTAGGATAACCTCCTTCCTCAGACCTGCGGGGATTTCCGTTTGGGAATCATTCGCGCCTGGATTTCAGCGTCACCTCCCGCAGGGTCCGGGAGCAACGATTTGAACGTGCCCGTGCGCTGCAGGTGAGGGGAGTGATGGAGTGAGCGGAGATTATCCTTGAACAGGGCGAGCTCCCTCAGCGTTAACCCAGAACCTCTGACCCTGGCCCTGTCTGTATCCATCGCCCGGGCTCCCTGCTGGGCCCAGGTTGGTCAGGAATCTCCCCCCGGCTCCCTGCTGACCAGCGGTAATCCTTTCCAGGTCTCCAGACGGCGGAGGAGCCGGGATATCCGCGGACAGCCGGGAGCACCCGATCTCACTGCCGCGGACGTGACAGGTGAAGGTGCCAAGACCAACATCATCGTGGCAGTCTTCTTTATCGGCATGGTGACCCTCCTTATGACCATCTCCCTCTACTGCACCCTGACCAGAAAAGGTGAGGCCATTCCGGGACAGACTGTCCCCCCTCCACCCCCACCTCCCCCCTCCTCCCACCACCAAGGGGGAAAAACACCACACCCTCCGGAGCCCTCTAGGTGGCACCACCACCAACGAGAGACACCCTGACCACGAAGCGCTTTCTGACCTGCACCCTCCCCTCTCTCACTCTCTCTCTATCTCCCCCCTTTCTCTCTCTCGCCCCCCTTCTCTCTCTCCCTCCTCTCTCTCTCTCTCCCTCTCTCTCTCTCCCTCTCTCTCTCCCCCCTTTCTCTCTCTCTCTATCTCTATCCCCCTCCCTCTCTCCCCCCTCTCTCTCCCCCTCTCTTTCTCTCGCCCTCTCTCACTCTCTCTCGCCCCACTCTCTCCCTCTCTGTCCCTCCCTCTCCATCTCTCTCTCACACTCTCTCTCTCCCCCACCCCCCTTCCCCTCTTTGGAAATCGTCCTCTACCAGCACCATCGCACAGCAAGATTCCAGTCCCCCTTTTCGGAAACAGCCCTCGACCTCCCAGGGCCAGGTCCCCCCCACCCCAGCTGTTTGGCTTCTCCTCCTCACCGCCCTCCACCCCCCCACTCCGGGAGAACACGGAGACCCCTCCGAGTATCACCCCCTCCCCCGTTCCCATCGACAGATCAGCGGTTATGGGGGAGCCAGTGAAGACCACTGACTGATGGAGAGGGATGGTGGACCGGAGGTGGGGTGGGGGGGTGGGGGGTGCGTTCTGAGGGCTGTGATAGGTGAAGCCCAAAGCCCACGGGGTTAACGGGGACCGGGATTGGACGGCAGCCTTTATCGGGGTCGAGGGGGTGGGGTTGGGAGGGGTGAAGGGTTGCCAAACCACCTCACCCTGTTCCTGTTTCCCCTGTCCCTATGGATGTTGTTCCACAGCCATTATCCGGACAATGTGGCTCATCCCTCCTCCGTCGTCTTCCCTAAATCCGGGGAAATTCAGGAAAAGGTTGTCAACTTAGCGTGGCGCAGTGGCTCAGTGGTTAACACTGCTGCCTTACAGCGCCAGAGACTGGGGTTCGATCCCACCCTCAGGGTGACTGTGTGTCTGGAGTTTGCACATTCTCCCCGTGTCTGTGTGGGTTTCCTCCGGGTGCTCCGGTTTCCTCCCACAGTCCAGGGATGTGCAGGTTAGGGTGGATTGGCCGTGCTAAATTGTCCCATAGTGCCCAGGGATGTGCAGTTTAGGGTGGATTGGCCGTGCTAAATTGTCCCATAGTGTCCAGGGATGTGCAGGTTAGGATGGATTGGCCATGCTAAATTGTCCCATAGTGCCCAGGGATGTGCAAGTTAGGGTGGGTTGGCCGTGCTAAATTGTCCCATAGTGCCCAGGGATGTGCAGGTTAGGGTGGGTTGGCCGTGCTAAATTGTCCCATAGTGCCCAGGGATGTGCAGGTTAGGGTGGATTGGCCGTGCTAAATTGTCCCATCGTGCCCAGGGATGTGCAGGTTAGGATGGATTGGCCGAGCTAAATTGTCCCATCGTGCCCAGGGATGTGCAGGTTAGGATGGATTGGCCGAGCTAAATTGTCCCATCGTGCCCTGGGATGTTTGGACTGTGGGAGGAAACCGGAGCACCCAGAGGAAACCCACTCAGACACGGGGAGAGTGTCCAAATCATACACAGACAGTTGCCCAGGGGTGAGATCGAACCCGAGTCCCTCGCACTGTGAGGCAGCAGTGCTAACCACTGAGTCACCGTGCTGCTGTGGTTAGGGTGTTGCTTTAGGGTGTCAGGGTAAGGTCAGGATCAGAATTTAGGGGTCAGATTAGGGGGTTAAGGTTAGGGTTTATGGTTCGGGTCCAGGTTAAGGACTGGGTTCGGTTTACAGTTGGGGGTTAGGGTCAGTGTTATGGTGAAGGTGAGGGGTAGGGTTATAGTTACAGTTAAGGTTAAGGTTAGGGTTAGGTTCAGGGTTATATTTAGGGTTAGGGTCAGGGTCAGAGTGAGGTTTAGGGTCAGGGTTAGGGTAAGGGTCAAGGTTGGGATCAGGGCTAAGGATAGGGTTAGGGTCAGGGTTAGGGTCACGGTTAGGGTCAGGGTTAGGGTCAGGGTCAGGGTCAGGGTCAGAGTTAAGGTTAGGGTCAGGGTTAGGTTCAGGGTTAGGGTCAAGATTGGGGTCAGGATCAGGGTTAGGATCAGGGTTAAGGTTAGGGTCAGGGTTAGAATCAGGGTCAGGTTTAGGGTCAGGGTTGGGGGCAGGGTTAGGATCAGGGTCAGGGTTAGGGTCAGGGTTAGGGTTAGGATCAGGGTTAAGGTCAGGGTTAGGGTCAGGCTCAGGGTTAGGATCAGGGTTAAGGTTAGGGTCAGGTATGGATCAGGGTTAGGATCAGGGTCAGGGTTAGGATCAGGGTCAGGGTTAGGGTCAGAGTTAGGGTTAGGATCAGGGTTAAGGTCAGGGTTAGGGTCAGGCTGAGGGTTAGTATCAAGGTTAAGGTTAGGGTCAGGGTTAAGGTTAGGATCTGGGTTAAAGTTAGGGTCAGGATTAGGTTCAGGGTCAGGGTTAAGGTTAGGGTCAGGGTCAGGGTTAGATTCAGGGTTAGGGTCAGGGTTAAGGTTAGGATCAGGGTTAAGGTTAGGGTCAGGGTCAAGGTTAGGATCAGGGTTAGGATCAGGGTCAAGGTTGAGGTCAGGGTCAAGGTCAGGGTCACTGTTAAGGTTGGGGTCAGGGTTAAGGTTAGGGTCAGGGTTAGAATCAGGGTCAAGGTTAGGGTCAGGGTTAGGGTCAGGGTCAAGGTTAGGGTCAGGTTTAGGATCAGGGTCACGGCTAAGGTTAGGGTCAGGGTTAAGGTTCGGGTCAGGGTTAGGATCAGGGTTAAGGTTAGGGTCAGGGTGACGGTTAGGGTTAAGGTTAGGGTCAGGGTCAGCGTGAGGGTTATGGGTTGGGTTAGGGTTAGAGTTCGGGTCAGGGTTATGGTTAGATTATTGTGAGGGTTAGGGTTTGGGTCAGGGTCAGGGTTAGGTTCAGGGTTCGGGTCAGGGTTAGGGTTAGATTAATGTGAGGGTGAAGGTTAGGGTCGAGGTTAGGGTTAGGGTTGGGGTTAGGTTTCAGGTTACAGTTTGACCTAGCAGCCGTCTCTGAGTCATTTACAATCTCCGAATTACCCATCACCTCTCTCTCACAATAATCACTTGCCAGACCAGACTCTGCTCAGTCCCTACCTTGTTGGTGAACCTTGGCGAGGATGGTCTCACGCGTTCAACATTGACTGAGGCACCATTGCTACTCACCGCTCCATCCTGGTACCCCATGATGCTGTGTGACAGTGAAGCATGCTCTCTCTCTCTCTCTCTCTCTCTCTCTCTCTCTCTCTCTCTCTCTCTCGCCTGTGGGACCCTGGGGAGGTGGGAGGGTTGGAGTTTCCTGCAATGGAAGCTCAGTAACCATTTGGTCGGGTTCTGGGTCAGGGCTCAGTGGGTGATGCTGTCTGTTGTATGTTGCTGTTCCAGGCTGTGGCCGTTACAAATGGAAGAAGCAGGTGGACGAGGAATCGCTGAGTTAGAAACCAGGAGAGGGATCGCACTCCGAGACGTGACGGGCAGTGGGGGTGGGGGAGTTCTTTACCGTCAGACCCTCCTGTGAGAGGAAACAATGTTGTCCCTGGGTGTACAGAGCTCCCAATCCCCCACCCCATCCACTCAGTCTCTTCCAGCAGGCAGCTTCACAGTTCTCCATCTCTGGGACTTTGGAAGAATCTCGTTCAGGTGTTAGCGCAGGATAAAGCAGACCCATCATAGAATCTGTTCGCACTCTCTGCCCGCACCAAAACCCCTTCGCTTCTCCTTGCCTTCGTGTAGCGCCTTTTATCTGACCCTCTGGTTCCTCACCTCGCCACCGAAGAACATGTGAGGAGGGTGCGCGTGAGGGTGATCTCAAAGAAGGGTAAAGAGGACTAGATGGCCTGCTTTTATGGTCCATCCCACTCCCTCCCCCACCGACGCTCAGTCGCAGCAGTGTGTACCGTCTACAAGACGCAACTCACCAAAGATCCTCAGGCAGCACCTTCCAAACCTGTGACATCCAGGAGGCCAAGGGCAGCAGATACACAGGTACACCACCCTGCCATGCAAATTCCCCTCCAATTCCCTCCCCATCCCGACTCAGAAATATATCGACCCTTCCCTCAGGGTCAGAATCCTGGAGCTCCCTCCCTAACGGTGCTGAGTGCGTGTCCCTACACCACACAGGAATGCAGCGGTACCAGAGAAAACCTCTCTTTATTTTTACCTGCAGCGCAAGGGTGTTTAAAAATGCCTGCTCCCAGAGCATTCTAGACCATATCGTCGGACATCTGGCCAGTAACGCACACAGACTAATGTTGGAGACAAGCTTAGAACATGGAACATGGAACAGTACAGCACAGGAACAGGCCCTTCGGCCCACCATGTTGAGTCGAACATGACGCTAAATTAAACTAATCCCTTCTGCCTGCCTTTGGTCCATATCTCCCCCCCTTCCCCCAGTCTTTACATATTCCTGTGTTTGTCTGAAAGTCCCTTAAATGCCCCCTATCATACCTGCCTCCCCCACTACCCAGAGCAGCACATTCCAGACTCCTACCTCTCTCTCTCTCTGTGTTAAACATTTGCCCCTCACATCTCCTCTGAACATTCTCTTCCCCACCCCCCCCCCCCACCTTCACCTTAACCGCATACCCCTTAGTTTGACACATTTCAATTCGGTGGGGGTGGAGAGAAGATTCTGGCGGTCAAACCAATCTCACAAACTTACGGACTTCTATCGAGCTCCCCCCACTCAGCCTCCGCTGCTCCAGAGAAAACAGCACGAGTTTTTCCAGCCTCTCCTTGGAGCGCGCACCCTCAAATCCAGGCAGCATCCTCTTCTGCACCCTCCCCGCGCCCTTCCCGTACGATGCGATACTCTCAGTGCGGCCTAACCAAACTCTCATAAAAAGCTGCAACACAACATCCTGACTCTTGTACTCAATTCCCCAACCAATAAAAGCAAGCATGCCTTATGCCTTCTTTACCAGCCTATCTATTTGGGTGGCCACTTCCAGGGAGCTATGGACTTGAACCCTCAGATCCCTCTGTACATCAATGCTGTTCAGGGTCCTGCCATTAACTGGATACATTTCCTTCACATTTATGTCCCAAAGTATAGCACCTCACACTTACTGGGATTAAACTTCATCTGCTGCTTCTCTGCCCACATCTGCTCCAGCTACCGGGAATGCCTTACTGTGTATATTCCTGGGGGGGGGGGTCAGACAGACAGATAGCTTTCTGACAAGGTGGAGGTGATTCTAAACCCAGCATTATTTCTCTCTGTTTAAAGACTCTCTGACATGCTGCAGATGCCAGGTTTCAGTGGGTTTACGAGTCGTCACTGAATTTATATTTGCAGAATTTTTCTCTTCTGTTTATAGTCTTTTATTTAAACAAAAAAGACAACTTTTGGAATTAAAAGTGTTTCTTAAAAAAAAATCTATCAATGCTTTCAGGTTCTGAGCTGGTGTTGTACCTCGAAGTGTTATGATCTCCACAGGATGCCGATAGGCACTGCACATGTGGATAAATCACAATTAATTTGCCACACATTGTATTTCTCTCCATGTCTCTGTTTTTCCATTCCCTCTTCTCTTTCACTGTCTCTGTCACACACTCTGCCTATTTTTCTGACTCTGATTTTTCTTTCCTCTGTATCCCTCTAATTCACTGTCTGCCAACTCACTCTCTCTCTCTCTCTTTCTTCTGTCCCTCTAGATGCGTTTCTCTCCATTTTTCATTATCATGCTTACCCTCTCTACCTCACGATATTTCTGTCCCATACTCTCTGTTCCTCTCTCTGTCTCTCTCTCTCTCTCAATTTCTCTAGCTATCCATCTCTGTCTCCGTCTCTGTCTCTCCCTTTCTTGCTCTCAGACTATCTCTCTCTGGAATCTCTCTCACTCTCTGTCCATCTGTTCTGTGACTATCTCTCTCTCTCTCTGGAATCTCTCTCACTCTCTGTCCATCTGTTCTGTGACTATCTCTCTCTCTCTGGAATCTCTCTCACTGTCTGTCTATCTGTTCTGTGACTATCTCTCTTTGGAATCTCTCTCACTGTCTGTCCATCTGTTCTGTGACTATCTCTCTTTGGAAACTCTCTCACTCTCTGTCCATCTGTTCTGTGACTATCTCTCTCTCTGGAATCTCTCTCACTGTCTGTCTATCTGTTCTGTGACTATCTCTCTCTCGAATCTCTTTCACTCTCTGTCTTTTGCTGTGGTTACCACGGCAGTAGAGGGAGCAGTTTGCAAAACAAGAGTAACGCAATTGAGGTCAAGGTCATGAAAGTTGTTAAACACAGAATAAATAACTTGTCTGTCGCTATAGCTACAACATGTTAAGAAACAGGAAACTGTGTTCCTTTCTAGTGCTTGGTAAATTATTACCAACTGTATAGCTCTTGCTACTGTCTCCTTAGAATATGATGTAGTTAATAGAGACGGCTAATCTGTCTTTTAAAAATATCAAAACAACAGGGAGGTATGATATCTCTGGCCTTTGTGAACTTGCCAATTTTAATTAAATTGCCCTTCTTACAATAAAATAGGGTCCTTTCAAGGGGGAAGGATTCAAAACTGTTGGGGACATGTGAGAGACTCCAACAAATGCCTACTTGATGGATTATGTTCTCTCTCTCTCTCTCTCTCTCTGTGTGGGACAATAAAAATAACATTGCAGCCATTTTAATCTTCACTCCTGCTGAGGAAGTGATTAATTCCAAGCACAACTTCCCAGAAAGGTCAAAGGGACAATGTCTTTCCAAAAGGGAAAATCCTGAACTCAACAGAAGCTTTCATAAGCTGACAGTAAATGATTTGGATGCGAGCATAAGAAGTACAGTTAGTAAGTTTGCAGATGAGACCAAAATTGGAGGTGTAGTGGACAGCAAAGTGGGTTACCTCAGATTACAACAGGATCTGGACCAGATGGGCCAATGGGCTGAGAATGGCAGATGGAGTTTAATTCAGATAAATGTGAGGTGCTGCATTTTGGGAAAGCAAATCTTAGCAGGACTTATACACTTAATGGTAAGGTCCTGGGGAGTGTTGCTGAACAAAGGGACCTTGGAGTACAGGTTCATAACTCCTTGAAAGTGGAGTCACACATAGATAGGATAGTGAAGAAGGCGTTTGGTATGCTTTCCTTTATTGGTCAGAGTATTGAGTACAGGAGTTGGGAGGTCACGTTGCGGCTGTACGGGACATTGGTTAGGCCACTGTTGGAATATTGCGTGCAATTCTGGTCTCCTTCCTATCGGAAAGATGTTGGGAATCTTGAAAGGGTTCAGAAAAGATTTACAAGGATGTTGCCAGGTTTGGAAGATTTGAGCTATAGGGAGAGGCTGAACAGGCTGGGGCTGTTTTCCCTGGAGCGTCGGAGGCTGAGGGGTGACCTTATAGAGGTTTATAAAATTATGAGGGGCATGGAGAGGGTAAGTAGGCAAAGTCTTTTCCCTGGGGTCAGGGAGTCCAGAACTAGAGGGCATAGGTTTAGGGTGAGAGGGGAATGATATAAAAGAGACCTAAGGGGCAACTTTTTCACGCAGAGGGTGGTACGTGTATGGAATGAGCTGCCAGAGGATGTGGTGGAGGCTGGTACAATTAAAGCATTGAAGAGGCATTTGGATGGGTATATGAATAGGAAGGGTTTGGAGGGATATGGGCCGGGTGATGGCAGGTGGGACTAGATTGGGTTGGGATATCTGGTCGGTGTGGAGGAGGTGGGCTGAAGGGTCTGTTTTGGTGCTGTATATCTCTATGCCTCTTTTACTGCAGCTGTGCTGTAGGAGCCCAGACAATCAGCAGATGCTGTAACCACAGAAGTAGTGAAGGAGGACAAAATCATCTCCCTTCTCTCTCTCTCTCGCTCCAAACCCTGCTCTGCTTCCTGAGCCAACACCCCCACTGTGGACCTCCCACCATTCAATAAACTAAAACTCCAGAACGCTGGATATCTGGAACTACAGTGGAGAAACTCAGCAGGGTCTGGCAGCACCTGGGTGCAGACAGAGCAATCAGGGCCTACATTTCGGATCCAGCAACCTTTACTCAGCCTCCGACTATTCAACTGCAGTGGTCATCACTGAATTATAACTTCAAACACTCGGGTTGGGGAAGAGAGGGGATTGAGCGAGTCAGGCCTGGCTCACACTGGTGAAGGGACGCAGCTGCTTTTCTGCAGAATGTGCATTTTATCCGAATCTACTTTTAAGCTTCACACCTGAATTTTCGCAGCTTTGTGTTTTTTTTGCCACCTCAGAGCATCCGGCGAAGGGAGACGAAACCACCTGACATCCTGTCCCACTTTAAAACCAGAGATTTAACGGGGAGGGTTTGTAAATCAGAAATACGAAAAGTGTGATCATTTGCAGCTCGCACCCACATACACAGACACAGACACAGACACACACACAGTCACAGAGACACAGACAGACACAGACACACACACAGACACACACACAGACACAGACACATACACACAGACACACACACACAGACACACACACACAGACACACACAGGCACAGACACACAGACACAGACACACACACAGACACACACACACACAGACACAGGCACACAGACACAGGCACACAGACACATACACAGACACAGACACACAGACACACACACAGACACACACACACAGACACAGACACACAGACACAGACACACAGACACAGACACACACAGAGAGACACAGACAGACACAGACAAACACACACACAGACACAGACACACACACAGACACACACACAGATACACACACACAGACACATAGACACAGACATAGACACAGACACACAGACACACACACACAGACACAGACACACGCACACAGACACACACACACACAGACACAGACACAGACACACACATACACACACAGACACAGACACACACACACAGACACACACACAGACACACACACACAGACACACACACAGACACAGACACAAACACACACAGACACACCCACACACAGACACACACACACACAGACACACACACACAGACACAGACACACACACACACAGACACACACACAGAGACACAGACACACACTGACACACACATACGCACAGACACAGATACATACAGACACAGACACACAGACACACAAACACACACAGACACAGACACAGAGGAAAACAGACACAGAAACACACAGACACACACACACACACTCACTCAGACACAGGGACACACAGAGACACACACAGACAAAGATACACAGTTGCGCACACACACACACTCACACAGACATGCAGACACACACACACAGACACAGACACACACACACAGACACAGAGACACACACATTCACACACACAGACGCAGAGACACACACAGACTCACACACACAGACACACACAGAGAACACGCAGACACGCAGAGACACACACACAGACACACACACACACTCCCTCACACACAGACACAGAGACACGCAGGCACACACACAGACTCAGAGACACAGGTACACACACATAGACACAGACACTCTCACACTCACACACTCACTCACACAGACACACACAGACATACAAACACTCACACACACAGACACAGACACAGAGACACACACACACTCACACACAGACACAGAGACACACACAAAGACACAGAGACACATACACAGACACAGAGACACACAGACACACACACAGACACATACACACAGACATACACATACACACACACACACAAACACACACATACTCACTCACACACACAGACACAGACATTCACACACACAGACACACATATACTCCTGTCCTGATTGTGAGAGATACAGAAGAGGGAGTAAATTGAGCAGAATCCGGCAGACGTCCTGAGGTTGTAAATGCGCTGGAATCATTGACTGACATCTCAGTGACTGGGACACCGATCCCAGGGCTTTGTGACTATGGGAACAGGCTGTGAAATACAGGACACTCCATTGAACCCTCCTCGACCTACAATCCCACACCCCCGCTCTGTTCGCCAGTCAGAAGGATGTTTTCAGAGGGTGGGAGGGAGATTTAGCATGACCAATCCACCCTAAACTGCATATCCCTGGGCACTATGGGACAATTTAGCACGGCCAATCCACCCTAACCTGCACATCCCTGGGCACTATGGGACAATTTAGCACGGCCAATCCACCCTAACCTGCACATCCCTGGGCACTATGGGACAATTTAGCACGGCCAATCCACCCTAACCTGCACATCCCTGGGCACTATGGGACAATTTAGCATGGCCAATCCACCCTAACCTGCACATCCCTGGGCACTATGGGACAATTTAGCACGGCCAATCCACCCTGACCTGCACAACTTTGGACTGTGGGAGGAAACCGGAGCACCCGGAGGAAACCCACACAGACACGGGGAGAATGTGCAAACTCCACACAGACAGTCACCTGAGGGTGGGATCAAACCCAGGTCCCTGGCGCCAGGAGGCAGCCGTGCTAACCACTGAGCCACCGTGTTGGATTAAGTTAGAATCTGTTCCCATGAGCTGATGGTGCAAGGGGAATCATTGAGATGTACAGCATGGAAACAGACCCTTCGGCCCAACCCGTCCATGCCGACCAGATATCCCAACCCAATCTAGTCCCACCTGCCAGCACCCGGCCCATATCCCTCCAAACCCTTCCTATTCATATACCCATCCAAATGCCTCTTAAATGTTGTAATTGTACCAGCCTCCACCACTTCCTCTGGCAGCTCATTCCATACACGTACCACCCTCTGTGTGAAAACATTGCCCCTTAGGTCTCTTTTATATCTTTCCCCTCTCATCCTAAACCTATGCCCCTCTAGTTCTGGACTCCCCGACCCCAGGGAAAAGACTTTGCCTATTTATCCTATCCATGCCCCTGATGATTTTATAAACCTCTATAAGGTCACCCCTCAGCCTCTGACGCTCCAGGGAAAACAGCCCCAGCCTGTTCAGCTTCTCCCTGTAGCTCAGATCCTCCAACCCTGGCAACATCCTTGTAAATCTTTTCTGAACCCTTTAAGTTTCACAACATCTTTCCTATAGGAAGGAGACCAGAATTGCACACAATATTCCAAAAGTGGCCTCACCAATGTCCTGTACAGCCACAACATGACCTCCCAACTCCTGGACTCAATACTCTGACCAATAAAGGGAAAGCATACCAAACACCTTCTTCATTATCCTGTCTACCTCTCTTTCAAGGAACTATGTTCCCCAACCCCTCGGTCTCTTTGTTCAGCAACAATCCCCACAGGATACTGATTTAGGATTCTGGGCGAGAGGTGAATTGGGGGGTGAGGGGGTGCATCGGAGTGTGGTGGTGGGAGGAGGAGATGAGGAAGACAGTGCGTTTACACCCCCAAGTGGTATTGATGAACACTCGCCGTGCATTGCAATGAATGACCTCAGTTGGATGTTGGACGGTCAACGCAGAGGCGAGGCTGATGGGATCTTTCTGTGCAGTCCCCGGAGGGCCCTCCTTTTCATCCCGGGGAGGGGGATGGCTGGAATTGGTGGGTGGGGTGGGGGGAGTGGAAATGTTGCCTTGAGGGGAGGGTCATTTGTAATGGCAATGGACAATTCAGGGAACGAGGGGTTGGTAGTGAGCAGGAACCCGAGAGAGAGAGAGAGAGAGAGAGAGAGAAAACTTCACAACATCCATCTGAGGCTCATTCTCACTGCTGTCTGCACCACACAGGAGTCGTAGGTAATTGCATCTCTCGAAAATCTCTTCACAGAGAAACCAACGTCTTGATGGCATTTGTAGATATCTACAGATATCTGCTCCACGTGCGTGACTCAACCAACGAGTGCAGGAAATCAAAACCCAACTGATTCTCAGAACATCAAACATTCTAGCGCAGTACAGGCCCTTCAGCCCTTGATGCTGCGCCGAGCTATGGAACCAAACTGAAGCCCATCTAACCCACACTATTTCCATTCTCACCCATATGTCTTGTCCAATGAACATTTCAATGTCCTTAAAGTTGGCGAATCTACTACCGTTGCAACAGAACATTCCATCCCCTTACTACTCTCTGAGTAAAGAAACTATCTCTGACATCTGTCCTATATCTATCATCCCTCAAGTTTAAAGCTATGCCCCCTTGTGTTGCCGTCACATACTTGGAAAAGGCTCTCCCTGTCCACTCTCTCTAACCCTCTGATTATCTTATATCTCTCTATTAAGTCGCCTCTCAACCTTCTTCTCTCTAACAAGAACAGCCTCAAGTCCCTCAGCCTTTCCTCGTAAGACCTTCCTCCAGACCAGGCAATATCCTAGTAAATCTCTTTTGAACCCTTTCCAAAGCTTCCACATCTTTCCTATACGTGGCGACCAGAACTGTACACAATACTCCAAGTGCGGCCGTACCAGAGTCTTGTACAGCTGCAGCATGACCTCGTGCTCCGAAACTCAATAAAACCCAACACACCACACGCCTTCTTCACAACCCTGTCAACCTGGGGGCAACTTTCAGGGATCTATGTACATGGACACTGAGATCTCTCTGCTCATCTACACCACCAACAATTTATCGTTAGCCCATTACTCTGTATTCCTGTTGCCCCTTCCAAATTGAATCCACCCCACACTTTTCCGCATTCAACTCCATTCTCGAACTGTCAGATTGGCTACAGTGCCTCAAGAGGCCATCCAGCCCATCACGTGCGTACTGGCCCTCTGGGGGAGGTTATCTTGCTCCACCCTGCCCCCTCACCACTCCCCCGGCCAGCCCCGGCCCCGCGTTTGCCTCGCTCAATCATTACCGGCCTCGAATGGACCCCAGTGCAAACGCAGTCCGTTCATTGGATCATTTCACCTCCAATGGAGGGAGAGGAGGGTCCTGATTGGACGGTTCGAGATACCAACAGGGAAATGGACAGGGTAGGTGAGGAGACACGGTTTCAGTCCCCTCACTCCAGGGAAGGGTGTGTGAGAGTGCTGGAGGAGGTACTGAGAAGGTTCACCGAGATGTTTCCCTGGGACAGAGACGTAACGAGAGATTTGGATGTTTTCTTGAGATCGGGTTGTGGGGGGGGACACGATTGAGGTGGAGGAGATTGCAAGGAGTATGGGACAGGGCGGATCGAGAGCAGCTGATCCCCTTGGCCAGGGGCTCCCTTCCCTCACCAGAGGGGGATAGTTTTAGGGTGAGGTGCAGGAGGTTCGGGGAGTGCAGTTTGGGGATAAAAATCATTCCCACTCAGCGGGAATCCAGAATGGACTGTCTGGGAAGGTAACGGAGACTGGAAGCATTTTAAACATATGTGGATGAGCACTTCAAATATCATGAACATTCAGGGGTCTGGGACTAGTGCAGGATTTGGGATGAGTGCACTTTAAGTCGTTGTTAGGTCAGTGTAACCTCAATGGGCCGAAAGGCCTTTTCTGACCATCTCCCTCTCTCTGTCTGTCTCTCCCTCTCTCTCTTTCTCTCTCTCCAGGTCATACTCTATCTATCCTTCTATCTCTGTCCTTCGTTCTCACACACTCTTTCTCCCCCACAGTCCTTCTCTCTTACTCTCACCCCCATGTCTCGCTCTCTCTCCTCCCTCTATCTCTGTCCTTTTTCTCTCATGCTCTCCCTCTCTCTGTTCGTCTTTCTCTCTTTCCCTCTCTGTCACACACACTCTCTCCGTCTAGCTCTGTCTTTTATTCTCACACTCTCTGTCTCCCTCTCCCTCCCTCTCTCTCTCTCCCCTCCCCCTCTCCCTCCACTTCTCCCTCCCCCTTTCCCTCCCTCCCTCTCCCTCCCCCTCTCCCTTTCTCTCCCTCTCTCTCACCCTCTCCCCTCTCTCTCCCTCCCTCCCTCCCTCTCCCTCTCTCTTTCTCTCCCTCTCTCTACCCCTCTCCCTCCCTGCCTCTCCCTCTTTCCCTTCCCTCTCTCTCTCTCCCCCATCTCCCTCTCCCTCTCTCTCCCTCCTCTCTCTCTCCTCACCCCGTCTCTCTGTCCCTCTCACTCTCTCCCTCCCTCTCCCTCTCTCCCTCTCTCTCCCTCCCTCTCTCTCGCTCTCTCCCTCTCTCCATCTCTCCCTCCCTCTCTCTCACTCCCTCGTCCTCCCTCCCTCTGTCCCTCTCTTTCTCCCTCTCCCTTACCCTCTCTCTCTCCTTCTCTCTCTCTCTCTCCCTCCCTCTCTCTCCCTCCCTCTCTCTCCTTTTCTCTCTCTACTTCTCCCTCTCTCCCTCCCTCTCTCTCTGCCCCTCTCCCTCTCCCTCTCTCTCACTGTCCCTCTCCCTCCCTCTCTCTTCTACCCTCTCTCTCCTTCCCTCTCCCTCTCTCTCTCTCCCTCTCCATTTCTCTCTCTGCCTCTCTCTCCCCTGCTCTCCCCCTCCCTCTCTCTCGCCCTCACCCCCTCTCTGTCTCCCTCACCCCTCTCTCTCTCCCTCTCGCTCTCCCTCATCTCCTCTCTCCCTCATCTCCTCTCTCTCTCCCTCTCGCTCTCCCTCTCTCTCTGCCCCTCTCTCTCTCCCTCTCCTCCACCCCCACCCCCACCCCCCACACCCCTCCCTCTGCTCAGTTTCGGAGTCTCAGTTATGTCAGGAATGTGTTTTAATTAAAACCTTCAGTCAGGAACTCACCCCTCCCCAAACCCAGAGTCCTCGGGGAATATCCCTGAGAGAGCGACCCACTTCCCCGACACTTTACCCCTCAACACTCCCCTCCCCTCACACTCCCCTCCCCCTCACACTCCCCTCCCCCACACACTCCCCTCCACTTCACACTCCCCTCCCCCTCACACTCCCCTCCCCCTCAACACTCCCCTCCCCCTCACACTCCCCTCCCCCTCACACTCCCCTCCCCCTCACACTCCCCTCCCCCTCACACTCCCCTCCCCCACACTCCCCTCCACCTCACACTCCCCTCCACCTCACACTCCCCTCCCCCTCACACTCCCCTCCCCCACACTCCCCTCCACTTCACACTCCCCTCCACCTCACACTCCCCTCCCCACACTCCCCTCCACCTCACACTCCCCTCCCCCACACTCCCCTCCCCCACACTCCCTCCACCTCACACTCCCCTCCCCCTCACACACCCCTCCCCCACACTCACCTCCACCTCACACTCCCCTCCCCCCACACTCCCCTCCACCTCACACTCCCCTCCCCCTCACACTCCCCTCCCCACACTCCCTCCACCTCACACTCCCCTCCACCTCACACTCCCCTCCACCTCACACTCCCCTCCCCCACACACTCCCCTCCACCTCACACTCCCCTCCCCCTCACACTCCCCTCACCCACACACTCCCCTCCCCCTCACACTCCCCTCCACTTCACACTCCCCTCCACCTCACACTCCCCTCCCACACTCCCCTCCACCTCACACTCCCCTCCCCCACACTCCCCTCCCCCCACACTCCCCTCCACCTCACACTCCCCTCCCCCTCACACACCCCTCCCCACACTCACCTCCACCTCACACTCCCCTCCCCCCACACTCCCCTCCACCTCACACTCCCCTCCCCCTCACACTCCCCTCCCCCACACTCCCTCCACCTCACACTCCCCTCCACCTCACACTCCCCTCCACCTCACACTCCCCTCCCCCACACACTCCCCTCCACCTCACACTCCCCTCCCCCTCACACTCCCCTCACCCACACACTCCCCTCCCCCTCACACTCCCCTCCCCCACACTCCCTCCACTTCACACTCCCCTCCACCTCACACTCCCCTCCCCCACACTCCCCTCCCCCACACTCCCCTCCACCTCACACTCCCCTCCCTCACACACTCCCCTCCACCTCACACTCCCCTCCACCTCACACTCCCCTCCCCAACACTCCCCTCCACCTCACACTCCCCCTCCCCCTCACACTCCCCTCCCCCACACACTCCCCTCCCCCCACACTCCCTCCACCTCACACTCCCCCCCCCTCACACTCCCCTCCACCTCACACTCCCCTCCACCTCACACTCCCCTCCCCCACACACTCCCCTCCCCACACTCCCCTCCCCCTCACACTCCCCTCCCCCTCACACTCCCCTCACCCACACACTCCCCTCCCCCTCCCCTCCCCCACACCCCCCTCCACCTCATACTCCCCTCCCCCTCACACTCCCCTCCCCCACACTCCCCTCCACCTCACACTCCCCTCCACCTCACACTCCCCTCTCCCACACTTCGCTCCCCCTCACACTCCCCTCCCCATACACTCCCCTCCCCCACACACTCCCCTCCCCTCACACTCCCCTCCCTCACACACTCCCGTCCCCCTCACACTCCCCGCCCCCTCACAACCCCTCCCCATACACTCCCCTCCCCCACACACTCCCCTCCCCCTCACACTCCCCTCCCTCACACACTCCCCTCCCCCTCACATTCCCCTCCCACATGCACTTCCCTCCCCCACACACTCCCTCCCCCACACACTCCCCTCCCCCACACACTCCCTTCCCCCATACACTCCCCTCCCCCTCACACTTCCCTCCCCCTCACACTCCCCCCCACACACACTCCCCTCCCCCACACTCCCCTCCCCCACACTCCCCTCCCCCTCACACTTCCCTCCACCTCACACTCCCCTCCCCCTCACACTTCCTTCCCCCACACACTCCCCTCCCCCACACACTCCCTTCCCCCATACACTCCCCTCCCCCTCACACTTCCCTCCCCCTCACACTCCCCTCCCCCACACACTCCCCTCCCCCTCACACTCCCCTCCCCCACACACTTCCCTCCCCCTCACACTTCCCTCCCCCTCACACTCCCCTCCCCCTCACACTCCCTTCCCCCTCACACT
>NC_092759.1:4175684-4210684 GCF_047496795.1 Chiloscyllium punctatum
GGGACTGGTATTCTCTATAATACACACAGGGACTGGTATTCTCTTTAATACACACAGGGTCTGTTATTCTCTTTAATACACACAGGGACTGGTATTCTCTATAATACACACAGGGTCTGGTATTCTCTTTAATACACACAGGGTCTGTTATTCTCTTTAATACACACAGGGTCTGTTATTCTCTATAATACACACAGGGTCTGGTATTCTCTTTAATACACACAGGGTCTGGTATTCTCTTTAATACACACAGGGTCTGTTATTCTCTATAATACACACAGGGTCTGTTATTCTCTTTAATACACACAGGGTCTGGTATTCTCTATAATACACACAGGGTCTGTTATTCTCTATAATACACACAGGGTCTGGTATTCTCTATAATATACACAGGGACTGGTATTCTCTATAATACACACAGGGACTGGTATTCTCTATAATACACACAGGGACTGGTATTCTCTATAATACACACAGGGACTGGTATTCTCTATAATACACACAGGGTCTGCTATTCTCTATAATACACACAGGGTCTGTTATTCTCTTTAATACACACAGGGTCTGTTATTCTCTTTAATACACACAGGGTCTGCCTCTCTCTATAATACACACAGCACTTAGCACAGAAGCTGATAATTTATCTGATGGACTCAGGAAGTTCTGGGTCTTACCGTCACTGTGGGTGACCCCTCCAGTCCGGATCTCCTCCCTGCCCTGTCCATTTGGTGGGGAGGTTACCGTGGCGATGATCCTCCCTGGCAGGGTGCCCATCCCCTTGCCCAGGTGAATGTCCGCCCGGTCCTTGGCTTTATCCTGAGTTGCTGTGGTCACCCCCTGGAGCTGGTCTGAACTGGACATCACTGGAAAGACCCGGGTAAGCTCTTGGCCATGTGACCCATCCTGGGCAGTAACGGTGGAGGTTGGCATGGTCCTGCCCTCATGCCTGGGGGTACCACTGTGTCGGGGAGACGGAGACACAGAGGGATTTGAGGTGATTGGAGATTGTGGACCTGGAGAGGAGATCCCGGTGGTCGGAGGATCTTGGGAACGAGGTGAAACAGCAGGAGGGAGTGTGGCCTTTGGCATTCCCTCCCAGATTCCTGTCCCTTCCTTCCATCCTTTTTGAAATTCCCTCTTGGAGGGAGCTGAAGTGGGAAAAAAAAACATAGGGTTAGCAAATCACGTGGCTTTCCCCAGAGTACTGGACTGAATCTTTCGAACATTGACATTTCACCAAATCGACCCAAACCAAACAGAGGACAGACTTGCTGCTGCTCAGAAACCCAGTGGCCTTTGAGCCTGGGACAGATTTAGCTTCACTTGTAAATGTGAATCCTGGGAAAGGATTGAACTCTCCAACCTTGCGTGTCACTGTGGCTCAGTGGTTGGCACTGCTGCCTCCCAGCGCCAGGGACCCAGGTTCTGTCTGGGTGGAGTTTGTACATTCTCCCCGTGTCTGTGTGGGTTTCCTCCGGGTGCTCCAGTTTCCTCCCACAGTCCAAAGGTGGATTGGCCGTGCTAAATTGTCCCATAGTGCCCAGGGATGGTACAGGTTAGGGTGGATTGGCCGTGCTAAATTGTCCCACAGTGCCCAGGGATGTGCAGGTTAGGGTGGATTGGCAGTGCTAAATTGTCCCATAGTGCCCAGGGATGTGCAGGTTAGGGTGGATTGGCCGTGCTAAATTGCCCCATCGTGCCCAGGGATGTGCAGGTTAGGGTGGATTGGCCGTGCTAAATTGTCCCATAGTGCCCAGGGATGGTACAGGTTAGGGTGGATTGGCCGTGCTAAATTGTCCCATAGTGCCCAGGGATGTGCAGGTTAGGGTGGATTGGCAGTGCTAAATTGTCCCATAGTGCCCAGGGATGTGCAGGTTAGGGTGGATTGGCCGTGCTAAATTGTCCCATAGTGCCCAGGGATGTGCAGGTTAGGGTGGATTGGCAGTGCTAAATTGCCCCATCGTGCCCAGGGATGTGCAGGTTAGGGTGGATTGGCCGTGCTAAATTGTCCCATAGTGTCCAGGGATGTGCAGGTTAGGGTGGATTGGCCGTGCTAAATTGTCCCATAGTGCCCAGGGATGTGCAGGTTAGGGTGGATTGGCCGTGCTAAATTGCCCCATAGTGCCCAGGGATGTGCAGGTTAGGGTGGATTGGCCGTGCTAAATTGCCCCATAGTGCCCAGGGATGTGCAGGTTAGGGTGGATTGGCCGTGCTAAATTGCCCCATAGTGCCCAGGGATGTGCAGGTTAGGGTGGATTGGCCGTGCTAAATTGTCCCATAGTGCCCAGGGGATGTGCAGGTTAGGGTGGATAAGTCAGGGGAAATGTCAAGCAACAGAGTAGGGGACTGGGTCTGTCTGGGTTTGTCTGCGGAGGGTCGGTGTGGACCTGTTGGGCCGAAGGGCCTGTTTCCACACTGTAGGGAATCTATGACTGCGATCCTCTGCTATGTATTTCAGTTCAGCTTCAACAAAGCCACTGCAGGTCTCGAGGTGAGCAAAGGGCAGCCAGTTCATCCAGTTGGACCGAGCTGTCCAGCACGGAGAGTGTCCCTTTGGCCCAACCCTGTTTGTGCCGGCCTGGGTATCCTTCATTCATCTCGTCCCATTTGCTGGTAATTGGCCCATATCTCTTGCAAGGGGTCCGGCACCTCCCCCTCGCTTGTGGAGATTGGCCAGTTCCTCTCACCAATACCAACAGTCACCCTGTTCCCCAGTCGGACATCATTGGATGGAAAGCACGTCAAGTGGATGGGAAAAGCGCTATATAAGTGCACACTTTAGTTCACCTCATTTTGGACTCAAGATGGTGATGGGTGTGTAGAATGCCCAGCCAATCCAAACCTTCCCAGCAGGCTTTGCGGGCAGTTGATGAACCTATTGGGATTGCCCCTTGACTGTTAATGAAGTAGACCCCTGGGTAATATCCAGGGGAGCCAGGTTCGGATCCCCCTGTGCCATGGGTGGGGTGGGGGGGGTTGGTGGTGGGGGGGGAGGTGGGGGGCGGGTGGAGTTTTGACCTCAATAAAAATAAAATCTGGAGTGAAGTGCTGAACGATGACCGTGAATCGATCGTCATCGGGCACCCATTTCGGAAAACCGAGGGTGAAAAGGGGGCAAGGAAGTGGAGTGGAGGGATTCCAGGGCAGCCAGGAAGCTGCCGGAACAGCACAGCAAGGGGGAAAGGGCCCAAATGGCCTGCACCTCTCCATCCAAATCTGCTGTCCTTCCCGCGTCGGGCCTACACGTGACTCCAGAAGGGTTGACTGGGGACAGTTGACACATCGAAGGGGGTTGAGTCTCAGCTGAGGGGAGGTCGGGGGGCGGGGGGGAGAGGGGGAACGGCAGGGGAATTGAGGGCGGGGATTGGGATCCGGCACGAAATTCCGCTCGCCGTGCCTGAAGACGGCGTTCACCAAATCTGGGGTGTGGTGGGGAGGTTAGAGAGGAGGGGAGCCAGGACTCTCATTGAAACAGACGGGAGGGGAGGTGGGAGAGAGAGAGCGAGAGAGAGACAGAGAGAGAGAGGAAACCGTTCAGCGTTGTCACACCCGCATCCTGCCAACTCAGCGGCACCTCTCTGCTGCGGTTTTTCTGATTAACGAGACCAGGACGCTATCACTTTGCTGATCTGTCTGCGATAGGGGGGCTGCGTCTGAAGGAAGTCAGACACCTCACTCCCACACACCCCCCTCCCCCCCCCACTGCAGAGAGATAAGGTCCCTCGGTTTCTCTGACACCGTTGGCCGTCCCACAATGCATCCCGACAGCTCCCCTCGTCTCTTCGGGCGTAGTGGCAGCAGGCCATTCAGCCCGTCGACTCTGCTTCCCCACCCCTCAAAAGCCGCTCAAGGGCTGGTCGTCCCAGCCTGCCGCTCTCCCGTCATATCCCCCCCCACCTCGATTCCCTCCCTGGCCGGGTTCAGGATCTCGCTCAGATTCGGATACACTTGATGTCCCAGCGTCAACAGCTCTCCGCGGGAAAGAATCCCACAGATTCCCTCCCCTCGGAGAGAAGGAATTCCTCCGGCACTCTGTCATTAATGGGTGGGCCCTTACTCTGAGATGCTGGCCCTCTCTGGTCCTAGACTCTCCCACACAAAGGGGAACAACCTTCCCCACATCCCCCCAACCCCCCCTCCGTCTATTTCCACATCCCTCCGTCTATTTCCACATCCCCCCCCCCGTCTATTTCCACACCCCTCCCGTGTATTTCCACACCCCTCCCGTGTATTTCCACATCCCCCCCTCCATTTCCACATTCCCCCTGTCTATTTCCACTTGTAAATATCAATACGATCGCCTCTTATTCCTCTGAACTGTGATGGGTAGCGGTCCCAGACTCCATCCCTGGGTCAGGGGACTAATCCTTCTCTGAGCTGCCTCAGATACCCAATCCACCACCCTTCGGCAGAGGGGTCCCAGACCTGTCCCAGGAGACTCCGGCTGTGATCTGACCGGTGCTGACATCCCTACTATTGTACTCTCGTCAACATCCCCCCTCCCCCAACCCCCCCCCCCTCCAAGTCTGTGCGGCCTGCATTGTCTCGGATTTGATTTGATTGATGATGATAACATTGGCTGTTCTAACCGGGGACGGGGCGACGGAAATCGAGAAGATATCTTGGTTCCGTTGGGCGGCTGAGGTTGAGAAATGGCTGGGACCCCCACAGTCACAGAGACCTACAGCACGGAAACAGACCCTTCGGCCCAACCCGTCCATGCCGACCAGATATCCCAACCCAATCTAGTCCCACCTGCCAGCACCCGGCCCATATCCCTCCAAACCCTTCCTATTCATATACCCATCCAAATGCCTCTTCAATGTTACAATTGTCCCAGCCTCCATCACATCCTCTGGCAGCTCATTCCATACACGTACCACCCTCTGGGTGGTGGTGGACAAAATATTTACAAAACGCTTCACACGCCCACAGCCCAGTCTGGGATTGTCCTGGGCTGTGTTGGGGAGGATGGAGAGAGAACACAGTGAAACAATGGGGAACATACCTTCAGTCTGTGAATCGAGAAACGCCTTCATTTCCTGCCCTTTACTGATGGCGATGCAGAATGTACGATTGCCCCGCGTAGTAAACCTGTCAGGACAGAACAGAGGCAGCAACATTACAGCACGTTCCAAGGCCACAGGACAGGAGTTTGAGTGGCTCACATGGGAGACAATTCGACTGAGGTGTTCAACCCCATTCCCAGACCGATGGATACCGGAGTGGGGGATAACATTTCCCAATTGTTAGGGCACGACAAGATGAGGAGAAAGGATTCTGTGTAGCACCCCAGTATTATACAGGGACAGACCTGTCCCCACCAGTACTGTACCCCAGTGTTATACAGTGACAGACCTGTCCCCACCAGTACTGTACCCCAGTGTTATACAGTGACAGACCTGTCCCCACCAGTACTGTACCCCAGTGTTATACAGTGACAGACCTGTCCCCATCAGTACTGTACCCCAGTGTTATACAGTGACAGACCTGTCCCCACCAGTACTGTACCCCAGTATTATACAGTGACAGACCTGTCCCCACTAGTACTGTACCCCAGTATTATACAGTGACAGACCTGTCCCCACCCCAGCACTGTACCCCAGTGTTATACAGTGACAGACCTGTCCCCACCAGGACTGCACCCCAGTGTTATACAGTGACAGACCTGTCTCCACCAGTACTGTACCTCAGTATTATACAGTGACAAACCTGTCCCCACCAGTACTGTACCCCAACGTTATACAGTGACAGACCTGTCCCCACCAGTACTGTACCCCAATGTTATACAGTGACAGACCTGTCCCCACCAGTACTGTACCAAAGTGTTATACAGTGACAGACCTGTCCCCACCAGTACTGTACCCCAGTGTTATACAGTGACAAATCTGTCCCCACCAGTACTGTACCCCAGTATTATACAGTGACAGACCTGTCCCCACCAGTACTGTACCCCAGTGTTATACAGTGACAGACCTGTCCCCACCAGTACTGTACCCCAGTGTTATACAGTGACAGACCTGTCCCCACCAGTACTGTACCCCAGTGTTATACAGTGACAGACCTGTCCCCACCAGTACTGTACCCCAGTGTTATACAGTGACAGACCTGTCCCCACCAGTACTGTACCCCAGTGTTATACAGTGACAGACCTGTCCCCACCAGTACTGTCCCCCAGTGTTATACAGTGACAGACCTGTCCCCACCAGTACTGTACCCCAGTGTTATACAGTGACAGACCTGTCCCCACCAGTACTGTACCCCAGTGTTATACAGTGACAGACCTGTCCCTACCAGTACTGTACCCCAGTGTTATACAGTGACAGACCTGTCCCGACCAGTATTGTACCCCAGGGTTATACAGTGACAGACCTGTCCCCACCAGGACTGTACCCCAGTGTTATACAATGACAGACCTGTCCCCATCAGTACTGTACCCCAGTGTTATACAGTGACAGACCTGTCCCCCCCAGTACTGTACCCCAGTGTTATACAGTGACAGACCTGTCCCCTACCAGTACTGTACCCCAGTGTTATACACTGACAGACCTGTCCCTACCAGTACTGTACCCCAGTGTTATACAGTGACAGACCTGTCCCTACCAGTACTGTACCCCAGTGTTATACAGTGACAGACCTGTCCCCACCAGTACTGTACCCCAGTGTTATACAGTGACAGACCTGTCCCCACTAGTACTGTACCCCAGTGTTATACAGTGACAGACCTGTCCCCGCCAGTACTGTACCCCAGTATTATACAGTGACAGACCTGTCCCCGCCAGTACTGTACCCCAGTATTATACAGTGACAGACCTGTCCCCACCAGTACTGTACACCAGTGTTATACAGTGACAAATCTGTCCCCACCAGTACTGTACCCCAGTGTTATACAGTGATGGACCTGTCCCCACCAGTACTGTACCCTAGTGTTATACAGTGACAGACCTGTCCCCACCAGTACTGTACCCCAGTGTTATACAGTGACAGACCTGTCCCCACCAGTACTGTACTCCAGTGTTATACAGTGACAGACCTGTCCCCACCAGTACTGTACTCCAGTGTTATACAGTGACAGACCTGTCCCCACCAGGACTGTACCAAAGTGTTATACAGTGACAGACCTGTCCCCACCAGTACTGTACCCTAGTGTTATACAGTGACAGACCTGTCCCCACTAGGACTGTACCCCAGTGTTATACAGTGACAGACCTGTCCCCACCAGTACTGTACCCCAGTGTTATACAGCGACAGACCTGTCCCCACCAGTACTGTACCCCAGTGTTATACAGTGACAGACCTGTCCCCACCAGTACTGTACCCCAGTGTTATACAGCGACAGACCTGTCCCCACTAGGACTGTACCCCAGTGTTATACAGTGACAGACCTGTCCCCACCAGTACTGTACCCCAGTGTTATACAGTGACAGACCTGTCCCCACCAGTACTGTACCCCAGTGTTATACAGTGACATACCTGTCCCCACCAGTACTGTACCCCAGTGTTATACAGCGACAGACCTGTCCCCTACCAGTACTGTACCCCAGTGTTATACAGTGACATACCTGTCCCCACCAGTACTGTACCCCAGTGTTATACAGTGACAGACCTGTCCCCTACCAGTACTGTACCCCAGTATTATACAGTGACAGACCTGTCCCCACCAGTACTGTACCCCAGTGTTATACAGTGACAGACCTGTCCCCACCAGTACTGTACCCCAGTGTTATACAGTGACAGACCTGTCCCCACCAGTACTGTACCCCAGTGTTATACAGTGACAGACCTGTCCCCACCAGCACTGTATCCCAGTGTTATACAGTGACAGACCTGTCCCCACCAGGACTGTACCCCAGTGTTATACAGTGACAGACCTGTCCCCACCAGGACTGTACTCCAGTGTTATACAGTGACAGACCTGTCCCCACCAGTACTGTACCCCAGTGTTATACAGTGACAGACCTGTCCCCACCAGGACTGTACCCCAGTGTTATACAGTGACAGACCTGTCCCCCACCAGTACTGTACCCCAGCATTATACAGTGACAGACCTGTCCCCACCAGTACTGTACCCCAGTGTTATACAGTGACAGACCTGTCCCCACCAGTACTGTACCCCAGTGTTATACAGTGACAGACCTGTCCCCACCAGTACTGTACCCCAGTGTTATACACTGACAGACGTGTCCCCACCAGTACTGTACCCCAGTGTTATATAGTGACAGACCTGTCCCCACCAGTACTGTACCCCAGTGTCATACAGTGACAGACCTGTCCCCACCAGTACTGTACCCCAGTATTATACAGTGACAGGCCTGTACCCACCAGTACTGTACCCCAGTATTATACAGTGACAGACCTGTCCCCACCAGTACTGTACCCCAGTATTATACAGTGACAGACCTGTCCCCGCCAGTACTGTACCCCAGTGTTATACAGTGACAGACCTGTCCCCACCAGTACTGTACCCCAGTATTATACAGTGACAGACCTGTCCCCACTAGTACTGTACCCCAGTGTTATACAGTGACAGACCTGTCCCCGCCAGTACTGTACCCCAGTATTATACAGTGACAGACCTGTCCCCACCAGTACTGTACCCCAGTGTTATACAGTGACAGACCTGCTTCCCCCCTACCCCGGTACTTACTGGAGATACTGTGGACAGTGTCCATGACTCGGCAAGATCTGATAACTTCTCAATATTGCGTACTGGCGTCTCTGGAATGGCGCTTGGAGGAGAATTTTGCAACAATTCAGGCCTGTGTTTCCTGACAACCGCTGCCCTGACACTGTGGAAGTAAAGACACACAGAAACGCATTTCATTCTTGATCAGTTGGAGGTTGGGGGTGTGGGGGGGGGTGGGTGGGGAGGTGGGAGGGAGAGATTCAGGAATAAACCACTGTTTCCAACAGAAATTCGGTTTGTCCCCTTTTGGTTACCAATGTCAACTTAGTGAAAGGTGATGTGATTTTCCCTGATTTCTATCGACCTGTGGGCATTACACGTACACACACAGGTTCGTGAGTGACGTTATAGCTCAGAGTCTGCTGTCGGCAACGTGCCCAACCAAGGGCTATTCGACTGTGGTGGGACTCACACCCCGATTCCTGGGCGGAATCCTTACAAATCTGACAGTTCTCATTTGCTTTGGTGATGGAGGGTCTCGCATTTAGGGGGTGTCGGGGAGTAGAGGGCAGAGGCCAAGAGGGAGAGGGGTCACTGAGGGGAGAGGGGTTTAGGGGGAGGCGAGGGTTTGAGAAGGGGAGGCGCAGGGACTGGACTGAAGCGAGGCAAGGAGTTGGGGGCTGCAGGGGTAGAGACAGCGAGGGAGATAGCAAGGTGGGAAGGAGTCACAAAGGTGGGGAAGGACCGAGAGGAGGGTTTCGAGGGGAGAGACAGGAGGGCCAGGGAGGGGGAGAAGGAAGGGGACGAGGAAGAGAGGGCACCGAGGAGAGGGAGAGTGGGTCACGAGGGGAGGGTGATGGAGAGTGGATTGGGAGGGGAGGGAGAGTGAGGGTGAGTGAGGGAGAGTGAGGGAGGGGAGGGAGAGGGAGAATGGATTGGGGAGGGAGGGGAGGGAGAGTGGATTGGGAGGGGAGGAAGAGGGAGAGTGAGGGAGGGAGGGGAGTGCAAGGGAGAGTGAGGGAGCGGAGGGAGGGAGGGAGGGAGAGGGAGGGTGGATTGGGAGGGGAGGGAGAGTGAGGGAGAATGAGGGTGGGAGCGAGGTGGAGGGAGAGGGAGAGTGGATTGGGAGGGGAGGGAGAGTGAGGGTGAGTGAGGGAGAGTGAGGGAGGGGAGGGAGAGGGAGAATGGATTGGGGAGGGAGGGGAGGGAGAGTGGATTGGGAGGGGAGGGAGGGGAGGAAGAGGGAGAGTGAGGGAGGGAGGGGAGAGTGGATTGGAAGGGAGATGGAGAGTGAGGGAGAGTGAGAGTGGGAGCGAGGTGGAGGGAGAGGGAGAGTGGATTGGGAGGGAGATGGAGAGAGAGGGAGAGTGAGGGTGGGAGGGAGATGGAGAGAGAGGGAGAGTGAGGGTGGGAGGGAGATGGAGAGTGAGGGAGAGTGAGGGTGGGAGGGAGATGGAGAGTGAGGGAGAGTGAGGGTGGGAGGGAGATGGAGAGTGAGGGAGAGTGGATTGGGAGGGAGATGGAGAGTGAGGGAGAGTGAGGGTGGGAGGGAGATGGAGAGTGAGGGAGAGTGGATTGGGATTAAAGTTCACCAATTTCCCAGAATTGTAGAGAGACAGTAGCACCGTTTGTTCGTGTAATGTAACTCATACTGGGAACTCGCTCTGCCTGGAATCTTTCAAATCCATGGAAAACCTACCCTCCTCCAGGCCTATACCATCCATCAGCCCCCTCCTCAAAATCCCTGACCCTCTCTGGATTCAGACAGCTCCATGCCTCTCTCAAATCTCTCTTAAATCCCTATCCATTCCCCCACCTCTCCCTCCCTCTCTCTCTGTCTCTCCTTCTCTCTCTGTGTCTATCTCTATCTCTATCTCTCCCTCACCCTCCCTCACCCTCTCTCTCTCTCTCTCGCTCTCTCTCTGTCTCTATGTCTTTCTCTGTATATCTCTCTCTCACTTTGTCATAGAGTCATAGAGATGTACAGCATGGAAACAGACCCATCTGTCTGTCTCTATCTCCCTCGTGCACTCTGTCTCCATTATCTCTCTCTCTCTCTCTTTCTGTCGCAATCTCTCCCTCTGTATGTCTCTCTCTCTCTGTCTATCTGTCTCTATCTCCCTCACTCTCTCTGTCTCCATTTTCTCTCTCTCTCTCTCACACACACCGACACACACACACACACACCCTCTCTCTGCGGCTCTAATCGACTCCATCTGTAGTTGAAGATAACTCAGGAGTGAAGCGAATTGAATTAATTTTATCACACAGTAAAAAGTTGACAAGTTACCACCTATGATGCTTTCTAAGGTACGGTATACCCATTCTGCAGACTCTGCAGTACAAATTCTTAAGGAAGAAAAGACTTAAGGACATTTTTTTAAAAGTCCAGGATTGCAGATGGCAGGAATAAATTCGATAATGAGAGAAATGAAAAATTCAACTACTGTTCCAACCCAGAGAGAGAGAGAGAGAGAGACAGAAGTTGAATAAACCTTGCTTTATTACCTAAAAGACTTACCGAAATTGTGGATGACGAGGAGACAAAGGAGTACAATCCTCAGTAAAACAGCCATCCCTTAAAAGAATTTCAGAAGTGGATTTCTGCCTGTGTGAGAGAGAGAGAGACACACACACACACAGAGCGAGTCAGAGATAGACTGTGAGGTGCCGATGGCTTTTTTTTAACTAAGAAACCGAATGCTGTTGCATCACTCTGCCCCTGAACGGCACGCTGAATGAGCTCAGGGGAATTTCCACTGAATGGTCAGATCGTATCCCCACCCTCTCTCTCCTCCTCACCCTTCGCACACCTCCCCCAGCTCCACGGATCCTGGCACAGAGGAGCTCAAAAGGAAACCAAACCTGGGAACTGTCCTGGGCTTTTTGTTTCAGGGGCACCTCTGGCCGTGCAACCGAAACCGATCCTCCTGTCCCGCTCTGGAAAGTTTGAGTGAGGCTGGGGGCTTTTCAACCTCAAACATCAAAGGGCGAGGGGTTTTTTTTTTAATATTCGACCTGACTGACGTTGATGTAATCACCAGGCGTTAGATAAGGTGAACAGCAAAGGTCTGTTCCCCAGAGTCGGGCGTCGGGGGGAGGTGGGGGGGGGAGAGATGGGGTTGGGGGGGGGTTTGGATTTGAAGACGAGGGAGTAATATCTTTAAGGTGAAGAGGAGAGAGGTTTACAAAAAGGACTCAACTTTTGTTACCCAGTTGGTGGTCCATGTCTGGGATGACCTTCCAGAGGGAGGGGGAGAGGGGGGGGGGGGGGGATGTGGGGACAGTTTCAACATTTAACAGACATTTGGATAAGTCCGTTGATAGGAAAGGGTTGGAGGGATGTGGGCCAGGAGCAGGGAGGTTGGGGCTGGGTTAGTTTGGGGGTTACGGTCAGCACGGACTGGTTGGGCCGAAGGGTCTGTGGGGCTGTGTCAACCTGAAGCTACTTTCTCAGACTCTCCGGGGGCAGTGAAGGTTTGATGGGCCCAGCACACGCAGGAGGCTGTTCGGCCCATTGTGGCTGGGCCTGGGCCCCCTAAAGGTCCCAACAGCAAGCCCCACCCACTGACCCACCCCCCACCCCGCTGTCTGTCTCTCACCACAGGCACAACCCCCCCCCCCATTATCCCCACACACTCCCCACAACACCACATTCACACACACGCACTCACACACTCACTCACACTCACACTCACACACTCACTCACACTCACACTCACACACTCACTCACTCACACACACACACACTCACTCACACACACTCACACTCACACACACACACACTCACACATACACTCACTCACTCACACACTCACACTCACTCACACACACACTCACACACACAAACTCACACATACTCACACTAACTCACACACACTCACATTCACACACACTCACACACACACTCACACATAATCACACACACTCACACTCACACTCACACTCACTCACACACACTCACACACACGCATGCACACACATACTCACACTCACACAGACTCACACTCACTCACTCACACATACTCACACTCACACACACTCACTCATACTCACACTCACACTCACACACACACACGCTCACACATACTCACACACACTCACACACACTCACACTCACTCACACACACGCACACTGACACACACACTCACACTCACTCACACACACTCACACACACTCACACTCACTCACACACACGCACACTGACACACACACTCACACTCACTCACACACACAAACTCACACATACTCACACTCACTTACACACACTCACATTCACACACACTCACACACACTCACACTCATGCATTTACACACACGCATGCACACACACATACTCACACTCACACATACTCACAGTCACACACACTCACACATACTCACACTCACACACACACACTCACACATACTCACACTCACTCACACACACTCACACTCACTCACACACACTCACATTCACACACACACTCACACATACACTCATACTCACTCACACACACACACACTCACACATTCACACTCACTCACACACACACACTCACACTCACTCACACACACAAACTCACACACACTCACATTCACACACACTCACACATAATCACACACACTCACACTCACTCACACACACACGTGCACACACATACTCACACTCACACACACTCACACACACACTCACACATAATCACACACACTCACACTCACTCACACACACACACGCATGCACACACATACTCACACTCACACAGACTCACACACACACTCACACACACACTCACACATACTCACACTCACACACACACTCACACATCCACACACACACTCACACTCACTCACACACACAAACTCACACACACTCACATTCACACACACTCACACATAATCACACACACTCACACTCACTCACACACACACGTGCACACACATACTCACACTCACACACACTCACACACACACTCACACATAATCACACACACTCACACTCACTCACACACACACACACACACTCACACACACTCACACTCACACACACACACACTCACACACACACTCACACATACTCACACTCACACACACACTCACACATACACACACACACTCACACTCACTCACACACACTCACACTCACACACACACACACACACACTCACACACACTCACACTCACTCACACACACAAACTCACACATACTCACACTCACTCACACACACTCACACTCATGCATTTACACACACGAACGCACACACACATACTCACACTCAAACATATTCACACTCACACACACTCACACATACTCACACTCACACACACACTCACACACACTCACTCACACTCACTCACACACACTCACACTCACACACACACTCACACACACACACTCACTCACACACACTCACACTCACACTCACACACACACTCACACATACTCACACTCACTCACACACACACACACACTCACACACACTCACACTCACTCACACACACAAACTCACACATACTCACACTCACTCACACACACTCACATTCACACACACACACTCACACACTCACTCACACACACACACTCACACATACTCACACTCACACACACACTCACACATACTCACACTCACACACTCACACTCACTCACACACACTCACACTCACTCACACACACTCACACTCACACACACACATACTCACACTCACTCACACACACACACTCACACTCACTCACACACACACAAACTCACACATACTCACACTAACTCACACACACTCACATTCACACACACTCACACACACACTCACACATAATCACACACTCACTCACACACACACACACACGCATGCACACATACTCACACTCACACAGACTCACACTCACACACACTAACACTCACACACACTCACACACACACTCACACATACGCACACTCACACACACTCACACACACACTCACACATACACACACACACTCACACTCACTCACACACACTCACACTCACACACACACTCACACACTCTCACACTCACTCACACACTCACTCACACACACACTCACACACACAAACTCACACATACTCACACTAACTCACACACACTCACATTCACACACACTCACACACACACTCACACATAATCACACACACTCACACTCTTGCACACTGACTCACACACACACCCACACACTCATACAAACTCATACACACACAATCACACACACACACTCACACACACTTACACACACACACTCACTCACACTCATACACACACATTCACTCACACTCACACACTCGCAACACACTCATACTCACACACACACATACTCACACACACAAACTCACAGACACTCACACTCTCACACACACACACACTCACACTCACTCACACCCACACACTCACACACACTCACACATACTCACACTCACACACACACACTCACTCACACACACTCACACTCACACTCACTCACACACACACACACTCACACTCACACTCACTCACACACACTCACACTCACACACACACTCACACACACTCACACTCACTCACACACACAAACTCACACATACTCACACTCACTCACACACACTCACATTCACACACGCACACACTCACACTCATGCATTTACACACACGCACACACACATACTCACACTCACACATACTCACACTCACACTCACACACACACTCACACTCACTCACACCCACACACTCACACACACTCACACATACTCACACTCACACTCACTCACTCACACACACACACACACACACTCACACACACAAACTCACACATACTCACACTAACTCACACACACTCACATTCACACACACGCACTCACACACTCACTCACACTCACACACTCACTCACACACACACACTCACACACACACTCACACATACTCACACTCACACACACACACACTCACACTCACTCACACTCACTCACAGACACTCACACTCTCACACACACACACACTCACACATACTCACACTCACTCACACACTCACTCACACACACACTCACACACACAAACTCACACATACTCACACTAACTCACACACACTCACATTCACACACACTCACACACACACTCACACATAATCACACACACTCACACTCTTGCACACTGACTCACACACACACTCACACACTCATACAAACTCATACACACACAATCACACACACACACTCACACACACTTACACACACACACTCACTCACACTCATACACACACATTCACTCACACTCACACACTCGCAACACACTCATACTCACACACACACATACTCATACACACAAACTCATACACACTCTTGCACACTCATACACACGCTCACACACACTCATTTTCACACACATGCACACACACACTCTCACGCACTCATACACACTTATACACACACACTCACACACATGCCCACACATTCGTACACACTCATACACACAATATCACACACACTTACACACACTCATGCACACACACTCACACACACTCATACACACAATATCACGCACACTCACACACACACTCATACATGCTCATACACACACTCACACACTCACACTCACACTCACACATTCAAACTCATGCACACTCACACACACTCACACTCATACACACATACACTCATACACACACACTCACACACACTCACACACACACTCATACACACATACACTCACACACACTCAACACACACTCATACACACTCATACACACACATTCACACACTCTCACACACATTCATACACACACACTCATACACACTCACTCAACCACACTCATACTCACACACACTCACACATACACACACACTCATACACACACACTCACACACACTCATGTACTCTCATACACACACTCACACAGACAAACACACTCATATACACACACTCACACACATACTCACACACACTCATACACACTCACACACGCACACACTCACACACACACTGATACACACACACTCGCACACACTGACACACACTCTTACACACTCACACACACATACTCACACACACTCATAAACACACATATTCATACTCACGCACACACACTCACACACACATACTCACACACACTCATAAACACACACATTCACACACACTCACGCGCACTCAACCACACTCACACACACACACTCATGCACACTCATACACACACACACTCACACAACTCACACACACACACTCACACACACACTCATACACACACACATTCACACACACTCACGCACACTCATACAGACATACACTCACACACACTCATGCACACTCATACACACACGTACACACACACTCACATGCACTCGCACACACTCATACACACCCACACACACGCATACACACCCACACTCACACACACTCACCAACACTCATACACACACGTACACACACACTCGCACACACTCATACACACCCACACACACGCACACTCACACACACTCATACATACTCATACACACACCCACACACACTCATAAACACTCGTACACACACACTCAACCACACTCATACACACACACTCACCCACCTCACACACACTCATACACACATATACTCACACAAATTCACACACACACACTAACACACACACACATTCATACACACACACTCACACACACTCATACACACTCATACACACATACACTCACACACACTCATACACACACAGACTCTCACACACACACACTCATACTCACACACACTCATACACACTCACACACACACTCGCACACACTGACACACACTCATACACACTCACACACACACTCGCACACACTGACACACACTCATACACACTCTTACACACACACACATACTCACACACACTCATAAACACACACGTTCATACACACTCATACACACTGATGCTCATACAGACATACACTCACACACACACACTCATAAACACTCTTACACACTCATACACACATGCACTAACACATACTCACACACACTCACACACACATACACTCACACACATTCAACACACATCACACACACTCATATACAGTCATACACACACGTACATGCACATACACTTGCACACACCCGTTCACACACACTCACACACACACACACTCATAAACACTCTTACACACTCATACACACATACACTAACATATACACACACACACTCACACCCACTCACCCACACTCATACACACACACACTCATACACACATTCACACACACTCATGCACACACTTAAACACACACAGTCACTCACACTCACACGCACTCACACAGACATACACACTTATACACACACAATCACTCACACGTACTCATACACACCCTTACACACTCATACACACATACACTCACACACACTAATAAACACACACTCACACTCACACACTCTCATACTCACACATACTCATACACACTCACACATACTCATACACATGCACACACACACATATACACACTCTTGCACACTGACTCACACACACACTCACACACTCATACAAACTCATACACACACAATCACACACACACACTCACACACACTTACACACACACACTCACTCACACTCATACACACACATTCACTCACACTCACACACTCGCAACACACTCATACTCACACACACACATACTCATACACACAAACTCATACACACTCTTGCACACTCATACACACGCTCACACACACTCATTTTCACACACATGCACACACACACTCTCACGCACTCATACACACTTATACACACACACTCACACACATGCCCACACATTCGTACACACTCATACACACAATATCACACACACTTACACACACTCATGCACACACACTCACACACACTCATACACACAATATCACGCACACTCACACACACACTCATACATGCTCATACACACACTCACACACTCACACTCACACTCATACACACACTCACACATTCAAACTCATGCACACTCACACACACTCACACTCATACACACATACACTCATACACACACACTCACACACACTCACACACACACTCATACACACATACACTCACACACACTCAACACACACTCATACACACTCATACACACACATTCACACACTCTCACACACATTCATACACACACACTCATACACACTCACTCAACCACACTCATACTCACACACACTCACACATACACACACACACATACACACACACTCACACACACTCATGTACTCTCATACACACACTCACACAGACAAACACACTCATATACACACACTCACACACATACTCACACACACTCATACACACTCACACACGCACACACTCACACACACACTGATACACACACACTCGCACACACTGACACACACTCTTACACACTCACACACACATACTCACACACACTCATAAACACACATATTCATACTCACGCACACACACTCACACACACACACTCATGCACACTCATACACACACACACTCACACAACTCACACACACACACTCACACACACACTCATACACACACACATTCACACACACTCACGCACACTCATACAGACATACACTCACACACACTCATGCACACTCATACACACACGTACACACACACTCACATGCACTCGCACACACTCATACACACCCACACACACGCATACACACCCACACTCACACACACTCACCAACACTCATACACACACGTACACACACACTCACATGCACTCGCACACACTCATACACACCCACACACACGCACACTCACACACACTCATACATACTCATACACACACCCACACACACTCATAAACACTCGTACACACACACTCAACCACACTCATACACACACACTCACCCACCTCACACACACTCATACACACATATACTCACACAAATTCACACACACACACTAACACACACACACATTCATACACACACACTCACACACACTCATACACACTCATACACACATACACTCACACACACTCATACACACACAGACTCTCACACACACACACTCATACTCACACCCACTCATACACACTCACACACACACTCGCACACACTGACACACACTCATACACACTCACACACACACTCGCACACACTGACACACACTCATACACACTCACACACACACTCGCACACACTGACACACACTCATACACACTCTTACACACACACACATACTCACACACACTCATAAACACACACGTTCATACACACTCATACACACTGATGCTCATACAGACATACACTCACACACACCCACACGCACTCATGCACACTCACAATCACACACACTCACACACACTCATACACACATACTCACACACACTCAGACACACACACACTCACACACACAAATACACACTCTTGCACTCTCATACACACACACTCACACACTCATACACACACACTAGCACACGCACACATTCATACTCACACACTCATACACACACACTCACACACACACAAATACACACTCTTGCACTCTCATACACACACACTCATACGCACTCATACACACACTCACACTCATACGCACTCATACACACACACTCGCACACATTCACACACACTCATACACACACACTCTCACAACACATACACACACTCACAAACACACACACACTCATACACACTCTTGCACACTTATACGCTCACACACACTCACATACACATACACACTCACACACATTCACATACACTCACACATACTCATACACACTCACACTCACACACACTCATACACACTCTTGCACACTCATACACACACACACACTCATACACACACACTAGCACACGTACACATTCATACTCACACACTCATACACACACACTCTCACACACACAAATACACACTCTTGCACTCTCATACACACACACTCATACGCACTCATACACACACTCACACTCATACGCACTCATACACACTCATACACACTCATACACACACACTCACACACATTCACACACACTCATACACACACACTCACACAACACATACACACACACTCACAAACACACACACACTCATACACACTCTTGCACACATATACACTCACACACACTCACACGCACATTCACACACACTCACACATACTCATACACACTCACACTCACACACACTCATGCACACTCTTGCACACTCATACACACACACTCACACACGCTCCCACACACTCATACACACACATTCACACACACTCACACGTACTCATACTCACATACACACTCATACACACACTCGCACACACTCATACACACACACTCACACTCACACACACTCATACACACTCTTGCACACTCATACACACACACACACTCATACACACACACTAGCACACGTACACATTCATACTCACACACTCATACACACACACTCTCACACACACAAATACACACTCTTGCACTCTCATACACACACACTCATACGCACTCATACACACACTCACACTCATACGCACTCATACACACTCATACACACACACTCACACACATTCACACACACTCATACACACACACTCACACACTCACAAACACACACACACTCATACACACTCTTGCACACATATACACTCACACACACTCACACGCACATTCACACACACTCACACATACTCATACACACTCACACTCACACACACTCATGCACACTCTTGCACACTCATACACACACACTCACACACGCTCCCACACACTCATACACACACATTCACACACACTCACACGTACTCATACTCACATACACACTAATACACACACTCGCACACACTCATACACACACAGACTCTCACACACACACACTCATACACACTCACACACACACTCATACACACACACTCGCACACACTGACACACACTCACACACACTCTCACTCACACAAATACACACTCTTGCACTCTCATACACACACACTCATACGCACTCATACACACACTCACACTCATACGCACTCATACACACTCATACACACACACTCACACACATTCACACACACTCATACACACACACTCACACAACACATACACACACACTCACAAACACACACACACACTCATACACACTCTTGCACACATATACACTCACACGCACATTCACACACACTCACACATACTCATACACACTCACACTCACACACACTCATGCACACTCTTGCACACTCATACACACACACTCACACACGCTCCCACACACTCATACACACACATTCACACACACTCACACGTACTCATACTCACATACACACTAATACACACACTCGCACACACTCATACACACTCTTGCACACTCATACACACACACACACTCATACACACACACTAGCACACGTACACATTCATACTCACACACTCATACACACACACTCTCACACACACAAATACACACTCTTGCACTCTCATACACACACACTCATACGCACTCATACACACACTCACACTCATATGCACTCATACACACTCATACACACTCATACACACACACTCACACACATTCACACACACTCATACACACACACTCACACAACACATACACACACACTCACAAACACACACACACTCATACACACTCTTGCACACATATACACTCACACACACTCACACGCACATTCACACACACTCACACATACTCATACACACTCACACTCACACACACTCATGCACTCTTGCACACTCATACACACACACTCACACACGCTCCCACACACTCATACACACACATTCACACACACTCACACGTACTCATACTCACATACACACTAATACACACACTCGCACACACTCATACACACACAGACTCTCACACACACACACTCATACACACTCACACACACACTCATACACACACACTCGCACACACTGACACACACTCACACACACTCTCACACACACAAATACACACTCTTGCACTCTCATACACACACACTCATACGCACTCATACACACACTCACACTCATACGCACTCATACACACTCATACACACACACTCACACACATTCACACACACTCATACACACACACTCACACAACACATACACACACACTCACAAACACACACACACTCATACACACTCTTGCACACATATACACTCACACACACTCACACGCACATTCACACACACTCACACATACTCATACACACTCACACACACTCATGCACACTCTTGCACACTCATACACACACACTCACACACGCTCCCACACACTCATACACACACATTCACACACACTCACACGTACTCATACTCACATACACACTAATACACACACTCGCACACACTCATACACACACACTCACACACACACACTCATACACAATCATGCACACATACACTCACACACACTCACACAGTCACATGCACTCATACACACATACACACACACTCACACACATTCATACACACACACACACTCACACACACTCATACACACTCATATACACACACTCACTCATACACACTCATACACACTCTTTCCCACACACATACACTCACACACACACTCATACACACACACTCTCACTCACACACACACATTCATACACACACATTCATACACACTCATACGCACACACTCACACACATACACACTCATACACACACACACTCACACACACAAACACACTCATACACACACATTCACACTCACACTCACAAACACACACACTCATGCACACTCTCACACACTCATACACACCTACACTCACACATACTCACACATACTCATTCACACACTCACACACACATACTCATACAAACACACACTCACACACGCTAACACACTCTCATACACACATATACACACACACACTCACACACACTCACACAACACATACACACACACTCACACACATTCATACACACACACACTCACACACACTCATACACACTCATACACACTCATATACACACACTCACTCATACACACTCATACACACTCTTTCCCACACACATACACTCACACACACACTCATACACACACACTCTCACTCACACACACACATTCATACACACACATTCATACACACTCATACGCACACACTCACACACATACACACTCATACACACACACACTCACACACACAAACACACTCATACACACACATTCACACTCACACTCACAAACACACACACTCATGCACACTCTCACACACTCATACACACCTACACTCACACATACTCACACATACTCATTCACACACTCACACACACATACTCATACAAACACACACTCACACACGCTAACACACTCTCATACACACATATATACACACACACTCACACACACTCACACAACACATACACACACACTCACACACATTCATACACACACACACTCACACACACTCATACACACTCATACACTCTCATATACACACACTCACTCATACACACTCATACACACACACTCGCACACACTCACACACACACATACTCACACACTGACACACACTCATACACACTCTTTCCCACACACATACACTCACACACACACTCATACACACACACTCACACTCACACACACTCATATACACTCATACCCACACTAACACACACTCACACACACTCATACACACTAATACACATATACACTCACACATACTCACACACTCACAGCACACTCACACACTCATACTCACGCACACTCATACACACACTCATGCACACACACTCACACACTCACACTCACAAACACTCATACACACACTCACACATTCAAACTCATGCACACTCACACACACTCACACTCATACACACATACACTGACACACACTCACACACACTCATACACACACACTCACACACACTCATACACACATACACTCACACACACTCAACACACACTCATACACATTCACACACACTCACACACACTCAATCACAGTCATACTCATACACACTCACACTCACACATACACTCATACACACACACACACTCATATACTCTCATACACACACTCACACAGACAAACACACTCATATACACACACTCATACACACTCACACACATCCACAAATACTCTCATACACACATTCACACACACTCTTACACACTCATACACACACTCACACACACTCATACACACATACACTCACACTGACTCATATACTCTCATACACACACACATGCTCATATGCGCCCACACTGACTCACACTCACGCACACTCACACACACTCATATACACTCATACACACACGTAGATGCACATACACTTGCACACACCCGTTCACATACACTCACACACACACACTCATAAACACTCTTACACACTCATACACACATGCACTAACACATACTCACACACACTCACACACACATACACTCACACACATTCAACACACATCACACACACTCATATACAGTCATACACACACGTACATGCACATACACTTGCACACACCCGTTCACACACACTCACACACACACACTCATAAACACTCTTACACACTCATACACACATACACTAACATATACACACACACACTCACACCCACTCACCCACACTCATACACACACACACTCATACACACATTCACACACACTCATGCACACACTTAAACACACACAGTCACTCACACTCACACGCACTAACACAGACATACACACTTATACACACACAATCACTCACACGTACTTATACACACCCTTACACACTCATACACACATACACTCACACACACTAATACACACACACTCACACTCACACACTCTCATACTCACACATACTCATACACACTCACACATACTCATACACATGCACACACACACATATACACACTCTTGCACACTGACTCACACACACACTCACACACTCATACAAACTCATACACACACAATCACACACACACACTCACACACACTTACACACACACACACACTCACACTCATACACACACATTCACTCACACTCACACACTCGCAACACACTCATACTCACACACACACATACTCATACACACAAACTCATACACACTCTTGCACACTCATACACACGCTCACACACACTCATTTTCACACACATGCACACACACACTCTCACGCACTCATACACACTTATACACACACACTCACACACATGCCCACACATTCGTACACACTCATACACACAATATCACACACACTTACACACACTCATGCACACACACTCACACACACTCATACACACAATATCACGCACACTCACACACACACTCATACATGCTCATACACACACTCACACACTCACACTCACACTCATACACACACTCACACATTCAAACTCATGCACACTCACACACACTCACACTCATACACACATACACTCATACACACACACTCACACACACTCACACACACACTCATACACACATACACTCACACACACTCAACACACACTCATACACACACATTCACACACTCTCACACACATTCATACACACACACTCATACACACTCACTCAACCACACTCATACTCACACACACTCACACATACACACACACTCATACACACACACTCACACACACTCATGTACTCTCATACACACACTCACACAGACAAACACACTCATATACACACACTCACACACATACTCACACACACTCATACACACTCACACACGCACACACTCACACACACACTGATACACACACACTCGCACACACTCTTACACACTCACACACACATACTCACACACACTCATAAACACACATATTCATACTCACGCACACACACTCACACACACATACTCACACACACTCATAAACACACACATTCACACACACTCACGCGCACTCAACCACACTCACACACACACACTCATGCACACTCATACACACACACACTCACACAACTCACACACACACACTCACACACACACTCATACACACACACATTCACACACACTCACGCACACTCATACAGACATACACTCACACACACTCATGCACACTCATACACACACGTACACACACACTCACATGCACTCGCACACACTCATACACACCCACACACACGCATACACACCCACACTCACACACACTCACCAACACTCATACACACACGTACACACACACTCACATGCACTCGCACACACTCATACACACCCACACACACGCACACTCACACACACTCATACATACTCATACACACACCCACACACACTCATAAACACTCGTACACACACACTCAACCACACTCATACACACACACTCACCCACCTCACACACACTCATACACACATATACTCACACAAATTCACACACACACACTAACACACACACACATTCATACACACACACTCACACACACTCATACACACTCATACACACATACACTCACACACTCATACACACACAGACTCTCACACACACACACTCATACTCACACACACTCATACACACTCACACACACACTCGCACACACTGACACACACTCATACACACTCACACACACACTCGCACACACTGACACACACTCATACACACTCACACACACACTCGCACACACTGACACACACTCATACACACTCTTACACACACACACATACTCACACACACTCATAAACACACACGTTCATACACACTCATACACACTGATGCTCATACAGACATACACTCACACACACCCACACGCACTCATGCACACTCACAATCACACACACTCACACACACTCATACACACATACTCACACACACTCAGACACACACACACTCACACACACAAATACACACTCTTGCACTCTCATACACACACACTCACACACTCATACACACACACTAGCACACGCACACATTCATACTCACACACTCATACACACACACTCTCACAACACATACACACACACTCACAAACACACACACACTCATACACACTCTTGCACACTTATACGCTCACACACACTCACATACACATACACACTCACACACATTCACATACACTCACACACACTCATACACACTCTTGCACACTCATACACACACACACACTCATACACACACACTAGCACACGTACACATTCATACTCACACACTCATACACACACACTCTCACACACACAAATACACACTCTTGCACTCTCATACACACACACTCATACGCACTCATACACACACTCACACTCATACGCACTCATACACACTCATACACACTCATACACACTCATACACACACACTCACACACATTCACACACACTCATACACACACACTCACACAACACATACACACACACTCACAAACACACACACACTCATACACACTCTTGCACACATATACACTCACACACACTCACACGCACATTCACACACACTCACACATACTCATACACACTCACACTCACACACACTCATGCACACTCTTGCACACTCATACACACACACTCACACACGCTCCCACACACTCATACACACACATTCACACACACTCACACGTACTCATACTCACATACACACTAATACACACACTCGCACACACTCATACACAATCATGCACACATACACTCACACACACTCACATGCACTCATACACACATACACACACACACTCACACACATTCATACACACACACACTCACACACACTCATACACACACACACACTCATACACACTCATACACACACACTCGCACACTCACACACACACATTCACACACTGACACACACTCATACACACTCTTTCCCACACACACTCACACACATACACTCACACACACACTCATACAGACTCATACACACATACACTCACACACACTCAAAAAACTCACACACACTCATACCCACTTATACACACATACACTCACACACACTCACACACACACATACACACTCATACACACTCATACACACACACATATACACACACTACACTCATACACACACATACACTCATGCACACTCACACACACTCATACACACACTCACACACACTCACACACACTCAACCACACTCACACACACTCATACACACTCATACATACACACATATACACACACTACACTCATACACACACATACACTCATGCACACTAACACACACTCACGCACACACTCATACACACTCGCACACTCATACACACACTCTTGTGCGCACACACTCATGCACACACACATTCACACACATACTCATGCACACACACTCACACACATACACTCACACACACTCATACACGCACTCACACTCACCCACACACACTCATAGAAACTCAGGCACACATACACTCACACACATTCACACACATTCACACACACACTCATGCACACACACTCACACACATTCATACACACACACTCATACAAACTCAGGCACTCATACACTCACACACACACATGCACACACTCATACACACATGCACTCACACACACTCACACACATTTACACACTCACACACACATACTCACACACTCACATACACACTCATACGCACACACACTCACACACTCGCTCACACTCACACACACTCATTCACACTCTTACACACTCATACACACACTCACACACACACTCATACACAATTATGCACACATACACTCACACACTCACATGCACTCATACACACATACACACACACTCACACACATTCATACACACACACACTCACACACACATACACACACTCACACACACACTCATACACAAACACACTCATACACACTCACAGACACACTCGCACACAATCACACACACACATACTCGCACACTGACACACACTCATACACACTCTTTCCCACACACACTCACACACACACACTCACACACACACTCATACACACACACTCTCACTCACACACACACATTCATACACACACATTCATACACACTCATACACACACACTCACACACAGACACATACACACTCATACACACACACACTCACACACACAAACACACTTATACACACACATTCACACTCACACTCACAAACACACACACTCATGCACACTCTTACACAATCATACACACCTACACTCACACATACTCACACATACTCATTCACACACTCACACACACATACTCATACAAACACACACTCACACACGCTAACACACTCTCATACACACATATACACACACACACTCACACACACTCATACATACTCACACACATGCACACACACTCGTACACACTCATACATACAATATCACACACACTCATACACACACTCACACACACTCATACACACACACTCACTCACACTCACACGCACTCATACACACACAAACTCTCACATACTCACACACACTCATACACACACTCACACACACACTCATACACAAACACACTCATACACACTCACACACACACTCGCACACAATCACACACACACATACTCACACACTGACACACACTCATACACACTCTTTCCCACACACACTCACACACATACACTCACACACACATTCATACACACACACTCTCACTCACATACGCACATTCATACACACTCATACGCACACACTCACACACACACATGCACACTCATACACACACACACACTCACACACACAAACACACTCATACACACACACTCACACGCACACACTCATACACACACATTCACACACACTCACAAACACACACACTCATGCACACTCTTACACACTCATACACACCTACACTCACACATACTCACATATACTCATTCACACACTCACACACACATACTCATACAAACACACATTCACACACGCTAACACACTCTCATACACACATATACACACACACACTCACACACACTCATACATACTCACACACATGCACACACACTCGTACACACTCATACATACAATATCACACACACTCATACACACACTCACAGACACTCACACGCACTCATACACACACACACTCTCACATGCTCACACACACTCATACACACATGCACTCACACACTCTCACACACTCATACACACACACACACTCACACACTCTCATACACAAACTCATACACACATACACTCACACACACACACTCACACACACATATTCACACACACTCACACACATTCATAACACACTCACACGCACTCATACACACTCATACACACACACGCTCACACACACACTCATACAGACTCATACACACATACACTCACACACACTCAACAAACTCACACACACTCATACACACTTATACACACATACTCTCACACACTCACACACACATACACACTCATACACACTCATACACACACACATATACACACACTACACTCATACACACACATACACTCATGCACACTCACACACACTCATACACACTCACACACACTCAACCACACTCACACACTCTCATACACACTTATACGCACATACACTCACACACACTCACACACACACTCACACACTCTCATACACAAACTCATACACACATACACTCACACACACACACTCACACACACATATTCACACACACTCACACACATTCATAACACACTCACACGCACTCATACACACTCATACACACACACGCTCACACACACACTCATACAGACTCATACACACATACACTCACACACACTCAACAAACTCACACACACTCATACACACTTATACACACATACTCTCACACACTCACACACACATACACACTCATACACACTCATACACACACTCATGCACACACACTCACACACTCACACTCACAAACACTCATACACACACTCACACATTCAAACTCATGCACACTCACACACACTCACACTCATACACACATACACTGACACACACTCACACACACTCATACACACACACTCACACACACTCATACACACATACACTCACACACACTCAACACACACTCATACACATTCACACACACTCACACACACTCAATCACAGTCATACTCATACACACTCACACTCACACATACACTCATACACACACACACACTCATATACTCTCATACACACACTCACACAGACAAACACACTCATATACACACACTCATACACACTCACACACATCCACAAATACTCTCATACACACATTCACACACACTCTTACACACTCATACACACACTCACACACACTCATACACACATACACTCACACTGACTCATATACTCTCATACACACACACACGCTCATATGCGCCCACACTGACTCACACTCACGCACACTCACACACACTCATATACACTCATACACACACGTAGATGCACATACACTTGCACACACCCGTTCACATACACTCACACACACACACTCATAAACACTCTTACACACTCATACACACATGCACTAACACATACTCACACACACTCACACACACATACACTCACACACATTCAACACACATCACACACACTCATATACAGTCATACACACACGTACATGCACATACACTTGCACACACCCGTTCACACACACTCACACACACACACTCATAAACACTCTTACACACTCATACACACATACACTAACATATACACACACACACTCACACCCACTCACCCACACTCATACACACACACACTCATACACACATTCACACACACTCATGCACACACTTAAACACACACAGTCACTCACACTCACACGCACTAACACAGACATACACACTTATACACACACAATCACTCACACGTACTTATACACACCCTTACACACTCATACACACATACACTCACACACACTAATACACACACACTCACACTCACACACTCTCATACTCACACATACTCATACACACTCACACATACTCATACACATGCACACACACACATATACACACTCTTGCACACTGACTCACACACACACTCACACACTCATACAAACTCATACACACACAATCACACACACACACTCACACACACTTACACACACACACACACTCACACTCATACACACACATTCACTCACACTCACACACTCGCAACACACTCATACTCACACACACACATACTCATACACACAAACTCATACACACTCTTGCACACTCATACACACGCTCACACACACTCATTTTCACACACATGCACACACACACTCTCACGCACTCATACACACTTATACACACACATGCCCACACATTCGTACACACTCATACACACAATATCACACACACTTACACACACTCATGCACACACACTCACACACACTCATACACACAATATCACGCACACTCACACACACACTCATACATGCTCATACACACACTCACACACTCACACTCACACTCATACACACACTCACACATTCAAACTCATGCACACTCACACACACTCACACTCATACACACATACACTCATACACACACACTCACACACACTCACACACACACTCATACACACATACACTCACACACACTCAACACACACTCATACACACACATTCACACACTCTCACACACATTCATACACACACACTCATACACACTCACTCAACCACACTCATACTCACACACACTCACACATACACACACACTCATACACACACACTCACACACACTCATGTACTCTCATACACACACTCACACAGACAAACACACTCATATACACACACTCACACACATACTCACACACACTCATACACACTCACACACGCACACACTCACACACACACTGATACACACACACTCGCACACACTGACACACACTCTTACACACTCACACACACATACTCACACACACTCATAAACACACATATTCATACTCACGCACACACACTCACACACACATACTCACACACACTCATAAACACACACATTCACACACACTCACGCGCACTCAACCACACTCACACACACACACTCATGCACACTCATACACACACACACTCACACAACTCACACACACACACTCACACACACACTCATACACACACACATTCACACACACTCACGCACACTCATACAGACATACACTCACACACACTCATGCACACTCATACACACACGTACACACACACTCACATGCACTCGCACACACTCATACACACCCACACACACGCATACACACCCACACTCACACACACTCACCAACACTCATACACACACGTACACACACACTCACATGCACTCGCACACACTCATACACACCCACACACACGCACACTCACACACACTCATACATACTCATACACACACCCACACACACTCATAAACACTCGTACACACACACTCAACCACACTCATACACACACACTCACCCACCTCACACACACTCATACACACATATACTCACACAAATTCACACACACACACTAACACACACACACATTCATACACACACACTCACACACACTCATACACACTCATACACACATACACTCACACACTCATACACACACAGACTCTCACACACACACACTCATACTCACACACACTCATACACACTCACACACACACTCGCACACACTGACACACACTCATACACACTCACACACACACTCGCACACACTGACACACACTCATACACACTCACACACACACTCGCACACACTGACACACACTCATACACACTCTTACACACACACACATACTCACACACACTCATAAACACACACGTTCATACACACTCATACACACTGATGCTCATACAGACATACACTCACACACACCCACACGCACTCATGCACACTCACAATCACACACACTCACACACACTCATACACACATACTCACACACACTCAGACACACACACACTCACACACACAAATACACACTCTTGCACTCTCATACACACACACTCACACACTCATACACACACACTAGCACACGCACACATTCATACTCACACACTCATACACACACACTCTCACAACACATACACACACACTCACAAACACACACACACTCATACACACTCTTGCACACTTATACGCTCACACACACTCACATACACATACACACTCACACACATTCACATACACTCACACACACTCATACACACTCTTGCACACTCATACACACACACACACTCATACACACACACTAGCACACGTACACATTCATACTCACACTCATACACACACTCTCACACACACAAATACACACTCTTGCACTCTCATACACACACACTCATACGCACTCATACACACACTCACACTCATACGCACTCATACACACTCATACACACTCATACACACTCATACACACACACTCACACACATTCACACACACTCATACACACACACTCACACAACACATACACACACACTCACAAACACACACACACTCATACACACTCTTGCACACATATACACTCACACACACTCACACGCACATTCACACACACTCACACATACTCATACACACTCACACTCATGCACACTCTTGCACACTCATACACACACACTCACACACGCTCCCACACACTCATACACACACATTCACACACACTCACACGTACTCATACTCACATACACACTAATACACACACTCGCACACACTCATACACACACACTCACACTCACACACACTCATACACACTCTTGCACACTCATACACACACACA